>NC_031773.1:44980316-45212742 GCF_001522545.3 Parus major | reverse complement strand
GGGGACACCGCGTCTGTCCCGGCGGGGGACACCGCGTCTGTCCCGGCAGGGGACACCGTGTCTGTCCCGGCAGGGGACACCGTGTCTGTCCCGGCGGGGGACACCGCACCTGTCCCGGCGGGGGACACTGCATTTCAGCGCTCCGCACCTGGCCCATCCGCGGACACCTCATCACACCTTTTTGCTTCTGTCCCGCTGGTGTCACCGCACCTGCCCCAGCCCCGCTGGGGGGCACCTCCCCGGGGAGCCGTTCCCATCTGCTTCCTCCTGCTTATACCAGCCCTGCAGCTGTCCCTCTGATTTTGGAGAAGGTTCAGGGTTCCAAGGGTGAGTTCCTCCGGTAGAATGGGGCGCTTCACCGTGTGGGACTATGTGGTCTTTGCGGCCATGCTGCTCATCTCAGCCATCATTGGTGTCTACTATGCCTTCGTGGGAGGGGGACAGAAGACATCGAAGGACTTCCTCATGGCAGGCCGGAGCATGAGTGCCCTCCCGGTTGCCCTCTCCCTCACTGCCAGCTTCATGTCAGCCGTCACGGTGCTGGGCACCCCTGCTGAGATCTATCGCTACGGTGCCGTCTTCTGCATCTTTGCCATCACCTACGCCCTGGTGGTGCTGTGCAGTGCTGAGATCTTCCTGCCCGTCTTCTACAGGCTGGGAATTACCAGCACCTATGAGGTAAGGTGGAGTGGAAAGAATCTCTCCCCAGCTGTAAGGAGCTGGGAGGCTTCTCATGCCCACTTTCTACATGTCTGCCCTCCATCTTCTCTTCCTTCAAATTCCCTGCACTCTTGGCTGTCCTATATCACTTCTCTCCTGAGAGCAGGCTACAACCCTCTCTGTCCTCAAGTCTGCCCACACTGTCTCTGCAGACAGGTGATGCTCAACCCAGCTGCCTTAGCTCGGGAGCTGTGTGTCATACCAGATCTGTTTCCTCATGCCAGATACTCAGTTCAGTAGGTGGATTAATCCTAGTGCAGCTTGGATGGTGACATGTCGTTAATCATCCGTAATTAATATACCAAAACTAGAGCACAAAAGCATCTACTATAGGAACCAGAGTTTGGTTTCTAAGCTTAGGTGCAACTGCAAAAGTCCTCCTTTGTCAGAGTATGTATTTGTGCTGTTCCTAGAGATTTTCAGGAGACCCCTTGTCACCTGAAGTTGTTTACTGAGTGTCTTCTCTATTACGATTATACAGGGAAGTCAGAAAATGCTCTTTCTTCCACCAAAATAAGGCTGAGCTGGTCTTCCGCCCAGCATGCAAATTAAAGCTATAGCAATCAGCACAGAGACAGCTGGGGTAGTGGGATAATCACAGGTCGAGTCTGAGAGTTTTGGGGTGGGAAGCGCCTGGTCAGTGCTTTCTTCTGATTCAGAATGTCTATGTAACCTGTTTATCTTCCTGCATGGAGATAGTTCCTAGCTGCAGATTTGGAAGCAAACTGCTCTTTTTGCAGAGGACTTTGGGAAAGGAGCATCAGTGCAGGTGAAAGTCCTTCACTGGCTACTTTGGTCTTTAGCATTTTATTACACTGAACAGAGACATTGCAGCACTGGAGGCTGCAAACAAGATTTGTGTTGGTAGATTTAGATAAGAATTCAACAACAGAACTCTCTGGTGTCTTCCAGTATATTTTAATCTACTAATCTTTGGACTGTCATGATGACACTTAAATAGGGCTCTTTTAAATACAGGCTTATGATCATGACGGGAAACTCACTGGTTATCTTATCATTATTATTACTTGAATCAGTAATGCACCTATAAAAGATACATATTCTATTTGTGGACAGAGTTCAGGTTTTTAACAACCTTTTGTGTCTGTCCAGGGGTTCAAGACTGCTTCCCTGTGTGGACATGCTCACAGATCACATTTTAAATGCTCAGCTCGTGAGTGAGCCCTTTGAGGTACTTCAGTGTTTATCTGTGTTGATTGAACAGATTCATCAGACAAATGAATTTTCTTTTGTACAACCACACACCAAGAGGGTTTTTAGGACAGATAGCGGTAAGAAATCTGCTCTACAGCATGACAGACTCATTTAGAGGTTGTGCTGTTCCAGGCTTGATAGAAAGTGAGAGTTCCTGTTTCACAAAAGGCTAAATTTTGGCTTACCAGTAGAATATAGCAGGCTGCCTTGGGCAGTGCAGAAGGTGAGATTAACATGGGGAGAAGCTGCTGACCACTGAAAATCTTTTGCCCTCTCTTGCAGCAGTTCAGATGGACACGTATAATACCAGAGTTTCCAAACTGACTAAGATGTAGGAATAGTCACAATGTTTTCTTTTTCTCTGTGCATTCACAAAACTAGCGGGTTCTATTTTTTGGCTGCTATGTCATTGTCAGCTTTTAGGTTACCCTGTGCAGTCAAGAGTTGGACTTGATGGTTCTTTTATATCTTTATCCCTTTCATCTCAGCATATTTAGTGATTCTGTGATAATGTCTGGTCTTTTCTGTGGATTCCCTTGTATAGTGACTAGCTTCTACTTCACTTGTTTGTGTGTTATTATGCAGTGGTGAGGTCTGTAAAGAAGTATCGAACCAAGTTGAAAGAGATACCAAAGAAGGGGAGTCTAGGAGTTTTGGCCATTCATGAAAATGTAAAAACTACTCTCTGCTCTTTCTGTATTGCTCATCTCGTCTAATCCTAGCAGTACTGTTTAGTACTACTAAACAGTACTACTAATTAGTACTACTAATCCTAGCACTAGTGCAAAATTCAATATAAGCATTTATTTTTTCTTCTTTTTTTTTCAGTATTTAGAACTTCGATTTAATAAATATCTACGCTTCTGTGGGACCGTCCTTTTCATAATACAAACGGCAAGTAAACTTCAAAGCTGTTCTGTGGTCCTTGGGGCCACCAGAATTATTTGGTTGGGTGTAACTGGCTCTTTTCTCTGAGCAGCTGATGAGGTTACCACAATGCCTGGGTGGCTGGGAGCAGGAGAAGCAAAGTTGTTTTTGCTCCACAGCAATGAAGTGGGGAGCAGGTGCTGGGCTATCTGCCTCTTGGGTCTCTGTGGGCACTAGTGAATACCCAGAGCAGTCACTTGACACCAGCACCGTGCCAAGAGATGAGCAGCCCTTCACTACAGGATAGCAGCATGAAGAGGAGTCATTTGCTTGCCTACTGGAGAAACCTGCAATGAGTTCAAAATGTAAACATTTGCCAATTATCTACAGTGGCAGTTTTCATCCTCTGGTGTGAGGATTCTCAGAGTCTGACTAATTATCAAAGGTCAATGAGAGGTGACAAAACAGGTTGTCAGGAGCTGTCATTTACTCACTGCACGAGGGCTTGCACCACCACCACTGGAAAAACCTTAGGTGTCTTCAAACGATGAAGTAGAAAATTCCTGCCCTAGGGAATGTTAAGCTAAAGCAATCTCTGAAATTATTGTTGGTAGTTTGCTGTATTTGGCCCTTCCAAAGAGTCAGTAAGGGAAAACAGCTTTTAAATGTCAGTGACCATATGCCAAATGTACCAGAACAAAAATGTGTTCTTTTCACAATTTTGAAGTGGATTTTTGGGGTAATTCAAAGTAAGAATGACTATACAATCAGAAAATTTTCTAAGCTACATGCTTGTTCTTTGTCCATTTTTGTATTTCTTAAGGCACACCAAAATTTACAGGGCAGTCATGCTCAGAGCAGTAAGATGGTTCCCAATGCAGTGCTCATTACTTATTAGAGCAGTGCTGCTTAGCTTTTACAGGTTTTTACAGATGCACAAGCTCATGGAAAAAGTAGAGTGCTGGCATGTGTGAAACCTGACATTGTTTCATCAGCACATACGAAGACATCACAGTTGCATAAGTTGGAAGAGCTAAGCATAATCTTTGCCTGCAAAGATGATAAAAATAATTCTATACAACTTAAATATGTGCTCAAGAAAGTTAACCAAAGATCTGTATGTGTCTTTCTCTACCAAACACTTAAAATTTAACCTGAATAAATTAAATACTAGTGAGGAAAGAAACCTCCCAGGATTTCAATGGTGCAATTTTAACTCTTATGTGAATATTAATACTTAAAAGAAAGTAAAGGATATATAATAATGCAACCAAAAAAATCCTACTGAAGAAGTGGAAAGATTGTTCCAGTTCTGTTTAAATTGACACAAAAATGTGATCATAATTGTGACAAATTTTAATTTCTGACGGTTCAAACTTCTGACATTTACTTGGTGTGTATGAGAAAGCCAGAAGTTCTCATGCTGAAACCCTTGAATTAACAGGCTTGAAGAGGTACGAGTTTGACTGATGGTCTATTAGAAGGAGAAAGAATTAACTTGATGATTGTATCCAAAACACTGCAGTCACCAGCTAAATATTCCAATAGAAATCAGTAATGAGTGCTGTATGTACTGGAACCAATACTATTTAATAGTATGTCATTAATACCTTCATTAATGACATAGCTAATGAGAATGAGTTCACCCTTAGGAAGTTTGTGGATGACACCATGCTCAGCGGTGCAGCTGATTTGCTAAAGGGAAAGGACACCATCCAGAGGGACTTTGACAGACTTGAGGAGTGGCCCCATAAAGTTCAACAAACACACGTGCAAGGTCCTGCTCATGGATAGGGGCAATCACGAATATCAGTAAGACTGAAGGATGAACTGATTTGGAGCAGCCTTGCAGAGTGGAACTTGGAGATAGTGGTGGATGAAAAATTTGACACAAGCCAAAAAGTCTGGCCACAACCCAGAAAGCCAATTCTATCCTTCACCAAAAGAAGTGTGGCCAGTAGGTTAGGGGAGGCGATTCTCCCTGTCTACTCCACTCTTGTGCGACCCACCTGAAGTACTGCATCTAGCTATGGGGTCCCCAGCACAAGAAAGACATGGACCTCTTGGAGAGGGTCCAGAGGAGGACCACAAAAATGGTCTTGGGGGTAGAACACCTCTCCTGTGAAGAAAGGCTGAGAAAGTTGGGATTAATTATTAAACTTGGAGAAAAGGAGGCTGTGGGGAGACCTTATTGCAGCCTTTCAAAAAGGCTTATAAGAAAGGTAGAGAGAGACTTTTTACCAAGGCCTGTAGTGAAAGGACAAGGGATAATAGTTTTAAACTGAAAGAAGATAGATTAGGAGTGGATATAAAGAAGTTGCAAATAAATTATTTGTAGCAAGGATAGTAGGATGCTGGACCAGGTACCCTGGAGAAAAAGTGCAGTGTCCCATCCCTGGAAGTGTTCAAAGTCAGGCTGGATGGGGCTCTGAGCAATTTGATCTAGTAGAAGGTGTGCCTGTCCATGACAGGAGCATTGGACTAGATGTTCTTTAAAGGACCATTCCCACACAAACCAATCTATGATTTTATGTTTCAGCAGCACATGCTGACAGTCATTGTATGGACAGCAAGTTAAACATTGGCTGGGCTGGACAGGTGTCAGGAGCTGGCTGGGAGGTGATGTGAGGAGACATTCACCAGGGACTAGTCAGAACTGGCAGCTTTCATGTCATACAAGATATATCTCAAAATCAAGAGAGGACTCATGGCACTGAGAGAAACAAACACACGCACACAGTGGCAGGGAGAAGCACACAGATAGGAATAACTATTTCCCCAATGGCTCCTCTATCCCTTCTGGCATGTGCTTGTAGCAGGTGTGCAGCAGAGGGCAAGGGCAATTAGGTTAGGCTGGGTGAAGCAGCTTCTCCATATGAATTTCCTCATACAGCAAGAGAACTGCTCACTCCTGTTACCTCTTGGCTCTGTTCCCAGCATAGCCACTGGCCATGTGGTAGAGCTCCACCTCGGGGACTGGTTTTCATTTGCTCAAAAGCCATGGCAAGTAATTCAGTGGTTAGCTGCTCTGGTTTGCCACCTGTGCCTGGTGTGGACACTTGCAGGAAGGGCAGAAGCTGGCTGAATCTTGGATGACACATGACTCTGCTGTTTTTCCATACCCAAATCACATCCCTGTAAATCAGAAAGTCAGAAGAGTTCAGCCATGGAAAGCTGATGCACGTCACTTCACAACATATTGGTCATCCAGATGCTTTGAATCAAGACCACTGACCTTCACAGAAGCCATCAGCACGTTGGAAACTGTATTCTCCTGAGCCATGTCACATGTCCTGAACTTTTAGCAATAATAACAGTGCTAAAAAAGCAAACAGGATTTAAAACCATATACAAAGAAATTAAGGATGTCACTGTGGGGATCCCATTGTGCCCACAAAGGTAGATGGTGTAGCTCCTTGATTTGTTTGTACCTTTACTGTGGTTGAAAATACAGTCACATATGGCTTCATTTTGAAAGCTGAAGGTTATAATTCCTTGAAACTCTATCTGTAATGACTAATTAATGTCATATTTTGTGTTCTTACTCACACAAATTATAGCTGTATACTGAAAGGCATATTGATCTCAAGATTGAGAAAATGATAGTAATAGATTCCTTGACAAGCCATGTGTAAACCTCATTAACTTCCTTTTATTCTTGTTTCCCTTGCAGTTTTAAAGGAATAGAATAAGTTAATTATAAAAGCCAGGAGAAGATGAAGATGGATTTTATATTTAAGAGTCCCTGGTATTTGTTTTAAGAACACTAGGCTGTGAGACTGCAGAGTTTAATAGCCTCAGATATTCGTGTTCTAACTGGAATTATTTGTCAACAGTTATGCATTTAGGAAATATAGACTACATAGATGCTTGAAAAGAAATAATCTCAGAAAGTCATCGCCTTTCCAGGAATTCAAATTTGTTTTGATATTTTTTTTTTATTTTTTTTTCCCCGCTCTAGACTTTATACACTGGTATTGTCATTTATGCTCCAGCTTTAGCACTAAATCAAGGTAAGATGAATATTCTGCCACTGTTCCTCTACTGATAAAATTTCTTCTGTATATAGTATTGGTATGGTGGGGTTTTTTTGGTAATGCAACACCTGAAAATATAGCTCAAGGCTTGACTGTGAAGTCTTTTAATGGGAATTCTGTAATCCTAGTCCCTTAATCCCTACCTGTAAGGAATTACTGAAGAGATTTATGGGAAAACTGGCTCTCATTTACTTTACCTCTGATGCAATGCCTGTAGATAATGGCTTATTCAGAAAAGTTGAGAAGACTTAAGTAAATTTTGAAGGCAATGCAGGCACTAAAGACAAATTTAATTCCTCTGGTTAAGTGCTAATCTTCAAGATGAGAGCAAGGCAAAAGTTCTGTAAATATTATTTTGGGCTGCCTGGAACTGTTTAATATGGTCTGTTGTTTTCCCAGGAAAACCAAGTCAACAGCAAAGAGGTTGTTAACTTAAGATATTTATTGTGATATTTACTAAGTTAAATATGTCCATTTTCTACTTCACAATGACTCTTTGATTTGAAAATGAGCCACATTCATTTCTAAAAGGGCAAAAGCTTTTCTATGGAGCCAACTCAAACGTTTAATCTGACACCATTAATTTGTTCATTTGGCAAGAAAAGGGAATAACAAAATGCAAATAAAAAAATTAATCATTTTGGCTAGAATCAAGTCATAGTTTTTCTTTTTATTGAATGTTTTTCTTTTCCCTGTTCATTGAACAAGAAGGAAGAAAAACCCCAACACTCTGTGTACTGATTTCCTCCAGAGTATAAGTCCTACGGGTTTTGGGTCTTTGATATTTGTATTTGCCTGGCAAATAGATGCTAAACCAAGCTATGACTTAGCTGGGTCCTAACTAGAATAACTTATATTTTTCACTAGTTTTGTTTCAGTGTTTCTCATTAGCCTGAGAATCTGGATCTGTCAGGGAGCCCCCTGATGCCCTGCCTGGCAGCAGGTGAGCATGCCAAGCTAGGGCAGTGACAGCCAGTATGTCAACCACAGCTCAGTGCTGTATAGCAGAAACATATGAACCTTAAGAGAAGGAAGAATAAAAGAAAGGCTTTTATTCTTCTTCCAGACAATGCTTGAACAACCTTTCCTCTATGGGGAACCCCCATACTGTTTACTTGTTTAAATCCCTGTCTAAGGGCTTGGTAGCAGCTACACAGGTGTTTCAAGGAAGGACAAGTATTTTAAAACCTTCCTGAGTTGGGACATATTGGACATGTTGTTTGGCAGCTTTCACATTACAGGCAAATAGCTTCCTACATCCTGAAATAAATCTCAGCCTTTCAGTAGTTTCCAAATCTGTAACAACTGTTTCAGTTTTAGAGCTGGTTAGGGTGAATCCCATGGTTTAGACACACTAATCTCTTCATTGCCATTTATACCTCCTACTTTTGCATTTAATTTATTTCTAGCTTTTTCCAGTAATTGACCAATCTAAAGTGTTTTATCCCCAATGCCTCGTTCACACTGGTGCTATTTCCCTCTCTTTCAGTCACTGGCTTCGACTTGTGGGGTGCAGTGGTGGCGACTGGCGTGGTCTGCACATTCTACTGCACACTGGTACATGAGCCCTTCAATTGAGAAAAATCTGTTCCTTTCACCACTCTCATCAAATATAAAATTTATTAAAAAGTAGCCTAATAATCAGGTTACTCCATGGAATTAAATTTTACAGGTGTAGCCACAGGGTCTTATTCATCCAGGGACCTGTCTGAATGCATAGGCAGCCTGTATGAAATCTTTTTTGTTATGATACTTACTTGTTTGTTACTACTCAAACTTCTGTTGTTGCTGAAAGAATAGCAAAAAAAGATAGATTTCCCTTTCAAAAAATCCTTCTGTGATTTTTCTTCAGATCTAGTAGGGTTTTGCTGTGCAATTTGTCAAACCTCAATGCAGCTGTGACAGTCTTGTGTGTTGTTGAAGAGAGCCACTGAAAATAAATTGAACATGAACAGATTGGTCTTTAATTTAGTGTTAATTGACCAAGTGTCTAGAAATGATGAAACAGAACCTCAGTGGCAAATTTGTTTGCATATGGTGGATTGAATAATGTTTATTTTTATTCAGATGAATGGTATACCTTCTGGAGTTAGTGGTACTGTATATAAGTAAGATGAGCAGTGTCTGAAAATTTATCTTTTGATACAAACTTCTGAATCAGGGTATGTGGTGAAGGAAATACCGGATTAAACTATGAGTATGGCCAAAGTAAATTCCCATGCACTTCATAAAAGGGCCAGGATGTCCTAAATAGCTTCCATAATACAATTCCAAAAGACATTAGTACAGAATTAGTTCCATTAAAGATGAAGATGAAATGAATCTATTACACATTATACAGATGGCATTGTTTCTGTTGGTTGAATGTGAGCACAAAGCAGGAGTGTTGATGCCTTGTTGTACCTGATACGTGCTGTTCCTCTTGCAGGGTGGTCTGAAGGCAGTGGTGTGGACAGACGTTTTTCAGGTTGGAATCATGGTTGCTGGATTTTCATCTGTGATCATACGAGCTGTGGTGGTTCAGGAGGGAATTGGACGTATTGTAAATGATTCCTACCATGGAGGAAGATTAAACTTCTGGGAGTGAGTTTGTACTTGCAGAGGATGTGCCTCTCTAATCCTACAAATAGAGCTCATGTGACTAACTGTGAAATTAAACTGCTACTGAGGGAGGAGGAAGGCTGAAGTTGTGACCCAGTTTCTGTATATTTTTAAACAAGCTTACCTAGTTTGAGGGATATTTTTTAGGTTTTACACCATGCAAAATCTTGAAAAGAGAAAAACCTTTTTACTTTGTCAAGTAGGTGTTTTAAGGATAAATT
The DNA here is from genome assembly GCF_001522545.3 of Parus major. NCBI lineage: Eukaryota > Metazoa > Chordata > Aves > Passeriformes > Paridae > Parus > Parus major. The sequence continues at coordinate 45,203,081 of NC_031773.1, read as the reverse complement.
TGGGATTCCACTGAAAGAGAATGGTGAATAAGACAGCACATTTGTATTATAATTACACTTTGCAAACAGCTGATTTGGCATTTCAGCGACTGGACCAAAAGAAATGGGAAAATAATAATTTTTGCCTAATCTGAAAAAGGGAAATGTTTTTCTTTTCCTTGAAACAAAAAAAGTAGTTTTAATAGTATTTTACCCTCCATTATTGTAAGTAGTCATAAGCTAAAAATATCACTTTACAAGTTCAAGAATATTCACTCTGACAATGTTGAATCAAAGACCATTTCAAGTAAAAAAGTTATTTAACCTTTGATGAATACAAGATTCTTCTGAGAACCTTCACCCAGTGCTATTAGTGAAAGTTTAGTATGACAAGTATTGTGATTTGTCCTTTGTCTATCAGTTCACAATATTAAATAGGTTGTTCTGCAAAATTCTTCACCAAATTCTACAGTAAGTAATTAATCTGTGTGTATTTTTTTTTTTTCTTCTTATGAATAATAATTTATTTCAATCTGTTTGGGTCATTTGCAGTGGTTGTACTGCATTGATTCTTCTCCCAATCACAGAGTTCACAGATGGAAAAAGAAAAGGAATAAAGGATGTAATAGGTGAAATAATACTACAATGTTCACCAAGATAAATATAATTTATTGCTATATTAAACTTTGATTTAAAAATAATAATTGTTCATGGCCACCTAAAATCTGCTATTTACTTAAAGCTAAACCAGCAAAATGTTTTATAGAGTCTCTGTCCACAAAGGCTAGGATTGTAAACACACCTTTATACTGGTGTTAGACTGATGTCCCTCTAGATAAGCAGGCACATTACACTTTTTACTGCAGCATCATTTCATCACAACCATCACAGCTATCATACAGCCTTACATAAGACTGTAGTTTATAGGCAAATAAAGCCCTCCAGCTTCACCTTTGGACAGTTTAGAGTGCTTCATTGGCTCAGGATATCAGCTCTGAGTTTTAAAATTTGCTTTCTGTGGCTTCACATAAAGTTAGAATAACTTAATGTTCAAAATCTGTCTGAGTTAAGAACCTTTGTATTAGAGCAAGCATGGAGAAATTATTTCCTCTAAGCATTAAGGTCTTTACATATTAAGAATACTTTCATGTTCTGAATTTGTTTTCTCTTTTTCCTCTCATTGTAGCTTTGATCCCAATCCTTTGCAAAGGCACACCTTCTGGACGATTGTTATAGGTGGGACTTTCACGTGGAGTGGTATATATGGGGTTAACCAGTCTCAAGTCCAGAGATACATTGCATGCAAAAGCAGATTCCACGCAAAATTGTAAGTTACTGTTTGGAATAACTGTCTGAGTGTAGCAGTGGCTAATTCTTTATTATTATTTATTATTATTCTTTATTATCTTTATATAAGTTCTTTATAAGAGTGACTTATTTAGAAGGAATGTGGGGGTATTTTTTTTTGTATAAATTATATTTATAAAGGCTAACAACTTTTGGCTCCTGTTTTGTGGACCAGGTTGAAGAAATTTGTCACAATAAGTACTGGTATAGGAATTACATGTGATTGCTGTTACATTGAACTTTGTGCCTGAATGTTTCACTGTCCCAGTATTCTCGTATGGAAATAGCTGCATTAAGTTTATGTGCAACCTAAAGATCAAATATTATAGTACTTAGTATAGACTATATATATAGTATATACTATAGTATATACTATAGTACTTATTATAGACTGAAGTCATATCAAGACAGTATCTTGAATTGCCGCTCTATTAAACCTAAATCATTGTTTGGTGATTTTAGTCTCAGTAAAGACTAAAAACTTTTTTCCATAACAATGAATATAGGAGTGAGAAAATCCAGAAATTACTTATTCAGTGATAAAATTACCGAGTAATTGTGTATTTTGTGTTCATAATGATCATCAACATATTTTTTAAGGAATTAACTCTGGAAACTGGCAGAGGGTTATGTTTTCCTTGAATGTAAACATTTCTGATGAGCCTTTACTCTAGAATGGAGTATATTTACTAGCTCTATTCTCTTATCTTTATCTTTAGTATCATTCCATTAATTCACAGCTCAGGATTTACGAATTACTAGTGATCTCATGAAGTTCATTTATAGAAGAAATATAGAAGCACACATCATAACCATAGTCCCTATACATTCTGTCATCCTATGGTACAGTGACCTACAGAGAAGCTTTATTAAGTCTTTCACTTCATAAAGCTAGCAAAATGCCACAAGATCATGCACCATTTACAACTGGAATATTTTGCTTATATCAGTAAAGAAAATCTGCTTTTCAGCCATTTGTGCCACAGACCGGAATGAGCTGATGCTCGTTATCTTCAGCGTTCCCTGCCACATCCCCAGCACACCAGCTCGCTTCTCTGCAGTCTCTGGCACGTGGCTGGTTCTAGGTTCTCAGCACTACAGAGACACATCCCACATCTCCCTGGAATGATTGTGTATGGGAGAACAGACACATACATTGTGCCAGATTTGTGTGCCAGTCAGGCTGTTCTTCCCATCACCTGCTCTGCTTGGGGCTGTGCCCCTCTCTTGCACCCTCCCTACCCTCTCTGAGAGCAGAGACAGCTCCAGAATATCTCAGAAGCAGAGTGTGACCAAAGGGAATCTGACACCAGGGCAGCCTCAGGGTAGGTTTTCTGAGGTTCTGTAGGCAGTTGGATGGAATTTAGGCTCACATGTTGATGGTTGTGGAGCCTTAATCAGTAGAACCCTGTCCTGCTGGTATGCGTGGTTGAACTCTGTGGCATCTTACTTGTGCCTCACTTGTGCAAGATATTTGCTCTGCATGAAGAAATCATTTTGCATAATTGCTGCAGCTTGCCACAACTATAAACACTGCTATTCTGTGGTAACTATCTAGTTCATTTTCAAATGTAATTAAACACATTTGGCAGGTCATGTTGTTGGCCTGTACCTCTTATTGTCATTTAATCTGTGCACAGAGGTGCAAAATGTCATCAGGTCCAAGTAATAGGTTTTTCTTACCCCCATGCCATTTACTATAAGGCTTTTTAAGAGACAGCACAGTATCACATCAGAGCTCAGAAAATAATTCCTTCACAGATCCAAATTTGCAGGTTTTGGGAAGACTTTTAACAGTGGCACAAGAACAGGAATTTTCTCAGGCTTTGGGAAAGGATTTCACCCCATTCAAGAAACACCGATAGGTAGGAGCACATTCTGTCATCTTTGCATGTTCATTAGGCAAATTGAACATAATGCTTATATCTGAATGATAAGAGGCACTCAGATCAGGAGAGCTACACTGTCAGAAAAATATGGGCTACTAACACATTTTTGCTACTTTCCTTCCAAGATCATCGGCTGGCATATTTCAGTGCTAAATTCTTAGAGCCAGACTGAAACAAACAATTGAAAATAAGCTTTCTGCAGTCAAAATGCCTACTTCACCCAAACTCCACCCCATGTTACTCATGCAGAATTAATGGAAACACCTTCCTCCAACAATGCTACAATTATTGTTCTCCAGTGCTTAGTCAGAGGGTGTTCCATGAGCTGGGATGTAAATGAGAAGGAAAAAAAAACAGCTCTCTGTCAAACACTGACTCAGTTTAAAAACAAGAATTGCTTGAGAACAAGACAAACAAATTTTGCTTCTATGTGTTCCTCTTGACATTCTAATCTTCACTACAGTCTCTAGGCTAATTCTTCTATTACATCTGTTCAGAAGAGTTGGATTGATTTTACTCATTGGTTAGATTTTGTGCTAAATCAGTTTCTGGGTGCTGTATATCAACATAGATTATGCCAGTGCAGTAACGGCTTCAGCTAAGTGGATTCAAGACATCCAATCAATATGTAAGCATCTATGAGAAGAGGACTGCTTCATTTTTACTGAATTAGTTTAGAGAGAAATTTAAAGTCCTGTTGGTTCTGTGTTTAGACCACCCCTAATTGCAAATACAAGGCAAAAGTGCAGAGTTTCTCCTACTATTCATAAATCAGCTTTTATTTGTATAGGTCTTTTCTAAGAGTTTGCATTGTGCTTTCCAACAACTTTTCTATTGTATAAAACTGATAGTTCAGTTAGTTAATCTACATTATGCCTTTCTGAAAATCTCAGTTTCAATGTCTAACAAGGCTTATAAAGTTGGGTTTACTTCTTCATTCATCCTGCTGGTCCTCTACAGAAATATGAAGGCTGTAGACCCTTGCTTGCTTGGGGAAGAAAAGCACTAAAAGGCCTCCTGAAGGATTGGAAGCATGGATATATTTGCACAGAAACCAAATGTCCTCCCAGAGGAGATCTTACAGATTGGCACAGGCCCAGAGTATGTGATCTGTCAGGAAGTTAAATCACTATCAGTGATACAAAGATAACCAGGAGGCAACTGCTGGAAAGGAACGCTGTTTTTCAAGGCCTTGCTCCCAGTGGGTATGTTTGCTTGAAATGACCACTATTGGCAAGAAGAACTTTGTGACCCTGGAGGTACCAAGAGATTTGTGACCCAGGAGATATCAAGAGCTTAGAAACATTTGAGAAAACCAGAGACTTAAATGGAAAACAAAAGCCCTCACTGAGCAAGGAAAGCAATGTGTTTTTCACTGCCAATAGAAGCCACCTGATGTGTGGCATAGGCAGCATTACAGCCTGATGAAAACATATTTCTGGTCTCACCATTAGCTGAAGCTGAAGCTTGCATCAGGACATGGGGAGGTGATGTAGTTTCTGGATGATCATGAAGGGGAAGCCCTGGCTTATTGAGAATCTCTGCTCTCTGGAAGCAGCAGACGGAGGTAGCTCCAGACCAGGTCCCAGGCCCCAGTTTCTCACTGCTGCTTCCCACAGAGACTGTCTCAGGAGGAAGTGGGAGATTTGTAGCTTTACAAGGGCAGCTCCAGCATTGTGTAAGCATGATCCTACAGCTCCAGAGGCAATGGAGTGCTGGTGCTGACTATAACCCCACAGTTGGATCTGGGGCACCCTGCCTTACAAATCTGCTTGGGTTTGTCAAAGGGTGTGGCATGGGGGAGAGAGCATCCTCTGGCCTGCTGCCTGCAATGTACAACTTGTACACATGATGAAATGTGGGGATTGCTGTTTCTCTCCCATCAACTCCATTGTCAGGGGACAAGTGCTCAGACTGTGACACCAAAACCAGAAGTGTCATTTGTACATTTGGAAATGTGACCTCACTCCAGGTGGAATGCTGGGAGTCATATGGTGACTGACCGGGGGTCTCCTCAGTGCAGGCGCGGGCGCTTCCTTGCGTGGCCCTGGCTGGGTCTTTGTGGGATGTTGAGTTCTAACATGGCATTTCCATGTGTGTTGGTGCAGGTCCCTCTACATCAACCTGGTGGGACTCTGGGCGATCCTGGCCTGTGCCACACTGTGTGGGCTGTCCCTCTACTCCATCTACAAAGACTGTGACCCATGGACATCCAACCAGGTGTCGGCACTTGACCAGGTAGGGCCCCACATTTCGGGGAAAGGTGGTGGAAGGGTATCCTTTCTCTGCAGCCATAATAACCAGACAAAAGAAGTTCAGGAGTCCGGGGGTTGAAAACAGTGACATGCTGGAATCCTGTGTCGGGCTGAGACCACAGTGTGAGGGAACACCTGGAGAAAGCAGCAGACCGTCCTTGGCACTATTCCGTCCCTTCATTCCCCAGCTATCCTGGAGCTGCAAATCCCTCAGCACTTGGTAGGGTGGGCAGCAGGGAGAGCTGCAATGTAGAGAGTGCTCAGTCCACCCATCTCTGCAAACATGTGGGTTTTTCACTCAAAATGTGTTCAGGAATGCCAGCATTGCATGAAACTGCTTTGAAGAGAAGTGAGGGGAAGAAAGCAGCAGTGCCCTTGTGAGTGACTGTGGGTCCTGGTGAGGTGTCATCCAACCTAAATTCCTCTGGGCTGATGAAGGCAAATCCTTTGCAGATTCAAAACATACTTGTGCCTAAAGCATACACCTGGAGGAATGCTATCAGAGGGTAGGTCTTTGCTAGTGATGGTGAATCCTTCCCTCCTTCAGAGGAGAGATGGACAATCAAACTGTGCTGCAGAGAAACCACCTCACCACTGATGATAACCTCTCCCTAAAAAGACCTTGAGCAGCAGATTTACCTGAGGAACAAGAGTTCTGGCAGCCCATACACTGTCCAGAGTCAGGGCCCAAAGAAATCAAATAAGTTCATTATTTTATTATATAAAAATATTTGTATTTTTAAGTCTAAGATAATCACAAGCTCTGGATAATGGTCCAATGGACAGTAGCTGGAAAGCCTACTTTCCAGCTACTGAAGAAGTAGAAGAGCACAGACAGTGGAGCACCTGAGGCAGGACCATTGGTCTTTAAGGGTAGAATAAAATAAGAGCCAAGGTGGAAACCAGAAGGAAATCCAGTTGAAGCTATCAGTGAAATTAATTTGATAGAGACTGAAAGCAAGATACTAAAAATATTATCTTGACTGTGAAAAAAATAAAAGGTTCATAGGAAGAAAATCTTCAAAGTCCTCTCTTTCCAGCACTCAGATCTTGCAAATGCCATAAAATGGCACACCGTTTCCAGTAAGGAAATTGATCTCAGGTACCAATATCTGAAATTATTGGACTGTATATAATCCCCTTTTTGTCGAGTCAACAGCAGAAAAAACATCTGTGGCACCCAGCACCGTCAAGGGAGTGATGTACAGTACAGACTATCTGCTGCCCAGCCCTAGCTTCCTCTACAATTGTCACTGGAAACCAAGGTCCTGATGGCATGGCACCTCAGCTAGGTGGTCTCAACAGACTCTCTGTAGCTCTAGTGGATGTTTTAGGATTGTTGTTCTCTGAAAAAAAAGTCAGTAAATAAGGTAAGATAGGGCATTAAAAATTAGAACAGTTGGGTAGAATGCTGGTGAGAAGGCTGTAAAAAAAAATACAGTGATAAAATGAAAAATTAGGGCAAGATGGTAATACTACTTAATTTGAATTTTTCAGCTAATGCCATTCCTAGTGCTGGATATCATGCGTGATTTTCCAGGAGTGCCAGGGCTTTTTGTGGCTAGTGCCTATAGTGGGACATTAAGGTAATTTAATAATCTGGAAACTACTTCCTCTTTTTCCCTTTTTTGTTAGAGCTAAAGTTGCATTTGTACAATATTTGTACTATATTTATACTATATTTATACTATATTTATACTATACTATATTTATACTATAAAATGTTTGTACTTATTTCTTTGTCTAGCTGATTTCTATTCTTTGAAAAAATTGCTATGACCTCTTTGATGATGTAGCTTAAAAATCCATGGTTTCCAATATTTGGGTCCTAGGACTCAAAGCTGTTTGGAGTTCCCTACTAACAACATGAGGAAACAGCTAGCCACATGTCATATAAAACACTAAAAAATCCTTCTCTGTACTTTTAGAGCCCATCTGCTATAGGAATTTTTGAGTATTGTAGATGGTTGGTTACACCAAATAGCTCCAGTTGGGGAAATTTCCTATTGCTCATCTAATTTTCCAGTTTCAAACACACATAACTTCAAAGCCATCTGCCTTTCCTTACCCCTAATCTTTAGAGACCTCTTTTCTAGGGTTTCTGGGCTTCCAATTGTCTTGAATGAATCCCATGAAATAACAATCACTATATATTTGTACTGTAGGAGACAGATTGATACCCTTCTATCCCATACTGGGGAGTGTTTTGTTCAGCTTTTCCAAGGAATATCTTTAAGAAACATTGTCTTCCTCAATGAAGGCTCTGAGCAATAGCAAGCAGATAGAAGGGAAGAAACTTGCAAATGTGACACCAGAATATTTATTTATTTTTTCTGAATACTTGTAGCTACATAAATAGAAGGAACAGCCAAAATATTTGCTGAATAAAAGCTGGTGGCTTGCAAGAGCAAGAGGTACACACAGACAAAAGATCACCTGGTTTTTGCCTTAGGAGTGCTGGTTTCTCTGATCCCACAGGAAACCTACAGTAATTCAGTTTGGACTAGATGCCTAATTTTTAGGTGACCATAATTAGATTATCTGAATCCTCCTCTGAGAGTGCATTGAAAGTAAACAGTGATGTGGGAATTTTTCCTACCCTATCTGGGATATATACTGTAGATCATTTGTAAAGGTATCTTGTATACCAGTATTTTTTACAGCCTAGCTATATCTAATAGATATTTCTATATAGTTCTCCAGGCCCAGCCCAACTTTTCATCAGTATGTGCCTTGAGTTTACCAAGGATAATTACTTCAAACATTTTTTCTAAGCTGTTAACTGCATTTTCTGGAATAATTACTTATTTAGGTCTATGCAGCAGTTAGATTAGTTTTCTGACACTGTTCTAGACAGTGGCAGTTTCTCTGTATCAGTAACCTACGTATTATGTATTATTTCAGTTTTTAAGATATAAAAAATTGTATAAATCTTGCTTTCTGTAGTACAGTGTCCTCCAGCATCAATGCTCTGGCTGCTGTGACTGTTGAAGACCTCATTAAGCCCTACTTCAAATCTCTTTCTGAAAAGAAGCTGTCATGGATTTCCATGGGGATGAGTATGGAAAATATATTTTCTGCTTTTGCTTTACGAAGTGAAGGTTTGATTCAGATCTTGCTTATGATGGTGTATGTCAGGAGAAGTAATTCACACCAGTGGGACTATGTTGGTGGAACATTTGGGGGAGACAAGATCAGCTGTGTAGGTTTCACACAAATTGGGGGCAAGTGAGTTTAAGGAAAAAATGAAACCATCTTGTTTGGTCTTTAATAAGGAAAGATGCATGTGTGTTTGGTATCGACTCACAAATGTACAAAGCCAAATACCTCTGACTTAACACCTGCTATTTTCCTTTTATCTGTCAAAAATGAGAAGCAAAGGAAGATTTTTTGTAACAAGTTTTTTTTAATTGATATGCAAGCAATAGCATTGTATCCCAAAAATAGTCCAGAGAACAAGAAATTTCACATCTCCTGTGACATACTCTCAGACTGTCATTCTGTTTAGCTCCTCTGCTTACTCAAAGAGAATCAGGACTAGACTGAGCAGATGGTTTAAATCTGTGAAGTGCACTTGCCATGTTTGCTACTTGTACTGTCTGTGACCAGCTGCAAGTGTAGCCCAAGAAAGTGTTTGTAGTAAGAATGAAAATACCTCAGGCTCAACATGGTGTCATAGTCCATACCAGGGAGCATGGCAGACTGGTGGGAGGGTAACAAGTATTAAATATTTTCACCTGAGAGGAGTTTCTTAAACATTGCAAACAATGCTTATGCCAAAAATGTTGTTTGTGGTATCATGAGTTGCCTGATCACAATGAATAGTGAGATTAACCTCTTGCTAGAGCAGTGAAACTCATCAGGGTAGAGTTGGAAAAAAAAAACAAGTAAGCCAGTGTTACAGCTCCTGGAAAGAGACACTATGTCATGGTGACCTGGGATGTTCTCTGTCACTGTGCCAGCTCCCAGGGATCTGCCAGCATTTACTCTTTTGCTTCCTAGACTTTAGACTAAGAAGTGAAAATCATTTCCTCAAAACAAGGACAATGACACAGGAGATTAGCTGAGAAATAAGAACAATAAGTGGGTTAATGCCACCATGACTAATCCATATGGCTGACATTTATTAGCTAATCTTTAGTAATACAAAGAAAGAAGATTTTGTCAAGTTTGCTTGATCTCTTCTTAATGTAAACAGAAACCTGACCTTTTGGCCATTTCGGGCTCTCTTAGAAAACTCCACATGTTAGCACATTTATTTGGGAGATGTTGGGGCCATGCTGGGTTAGACAGAAACTTTTCCATTAGTGATTTTCAAACTTTGGCAGATTTATACATTGTTCTGCCTTTCACACACAGGCCTGTTTTATGGTGGAGTCTGCATTGCTATGGCTGCAGTGGCATCTCTTCTGGGAGCCTTGTTGCAGGTAGGTGTCAGACAGCTTTTTCATGCCCATCTTGGATGACCCAGAATAAATTATGTAAGAAAATAATTGCTGAATACCATCATGAAATTAGTTTTTATTCTTTGTCGGGTACTGATGTGAAACTGCTCATGGCTCAGCCTGTGTTTTAAGCATCCATATATCAAATCCTGGCAGCTGTGTACACATCAGTTAAAAAAGTCTCATAATATCTTTCTGAAGATCTTCTCATCACTTTGGAGGCTTTACCTTTCTTGCACAGCACCTGATAGCAGACTTTCTTCCTTCCTCAGGCAGCACTCAGCATTTTTGGCATGGTTGGTGGGCCCCTTCTAGGTCTGTTTGCCTTGGGAATCCTCTGCTCCTTTGCAAATGGAACTGTAAGTAGTAATTTAAAGACCGGTTCATCCAAAATTTGTTGATAATTTTGGGCATCTCCTTCCCCCTCTCACACGAATAATTTGATGCTGGGCAGCAAGGGAGATGTCTTTGGTCCATTTCCCCTTGCTCCCTTTCTTCCTCATCCCAAGGAAATGACAAAGAGAACTGTATAGAAACTCGAATTTCCATCCCATGAAGAGATTTACACATCCAGACGGGGGAAAATAATCTGAATAAAAATGAAACTTTGACATGGATTTCTTAAAACCAGTTTTAGAAGCAGGGACAATGCATCTTGAGATGTAGATGAACAACCAGTAGGCTCAGAGAATCCTGGCCTGTCTGAGCAAATGGGGATCAGGTCAGGAAAATGGGGCCTTAGCACTTGCAGACCAAATTGGGGTATTCTCAGAGTGCTTCCATATGTAAAATTATCATTTCTAGAGGGAAAACCTTTTCCATCAAAAAAAAGGATTTGACAAATTTGTTAATATGGTTCATGGTTTAGTCAAATTTGTTAATATGGTTCATGGTTTAGTCTGGCAGGATTACCTAAAAAATTATCTTGCCAGATTTACTAATCACTGATCTTTACCTCTTCACTATTGCAAATTATATACATGTACTAAAGTAGAAAAATAAATTACTAGCTCTCAGCCAAAACCCCACCTACCCCTGACATAGGAGAGACTTTTTTGCTAAAAGAGATCACATGAGAAAATTGAAGAATTGCTTCAGTATTTGTTCAAGGAGGGCCTCAAATAAAGCAGGATTTTCCAATACACCATACAGGCCAAAGTTATCCTTCAACTGTAAAGACAGTGGCCAAATAAAAAGAGGTATGCTCAGGAGGTGGGAGAAAACATTGTATTTCCCCAAAAGGGAATGAAGTAAAGTCCCCAGCACTTCCCAGCTGTTTATTTAATTTCTGCTATGGAGACTACAGTTTAGATTATCTTGACTATTTCTTACTCGTCTGTTGTTGTTTCTTTCAAATATCTTTTGCTTTTCATGGGAATCTAAGTTTCAATTTTTGTTTTGCAGGGGGCATTTGTGGGTCTTGTCAGTGGCTTCGTTATTTCACTTTGGGTTGGAATTGGATCCCAGATTTATCCTCCACTTCCAGAGAGGACCAAGCCACTTGATCTCTCGATTGCAGGCTGTAATATATCCTCAGGAAATTTAACATCAACAGAAATTCCATTAACAACAGTTTTCAGCACACCAGGTGCAGAAAGGTATATGAGTTCATCAAGTGCAGTAACAAAGCATGTATGTTTTCTAAAGAAACACATACATCTGCAGAGTATTTTGGGTAATATAAGTATCCTTCTCTGGTTTATCTACCACACTGTTTGAGATGCAGCAGTTTTCTCTGTTTTTATTTTTTTTTCCTATCAGACTGAGGTTTGTCTGAGTTATCTCACAACAGAAGTCAAAGTGAATCTTCATACTGATCTGAAAAGCTTCTGTTCAAATGAGTCCAAAGGCTTGGACATGCCTTACTGTGGACCACAGTTTTGAACAAAGATATCATTTATAGTCATTGGATTAACTTCCACAATCTGTCACATGAATTCGAGTAATTGGCAGTTAAAGGGCAAAATGCCAGTTAGCAGCTCTACCTACAGCAGCTTGTCTGTGCAGAATAGTTCTATTCAGTACATTCAGAATGGGCACAATATAAGGGATTTCCTCCTATCTGACACTGCCAAATGTCTTACTCTGGGTGATCACAATTAAATTTAACATGAATGACAATATAGAGAACAGCAGGAACAGAAAGAAGCTGAAAAACCTCATTTCTAGGGTTTCCAGATCCTTACACCTTAGAGCACTGTACAATCAAGAGATACCCTGATACCCACCTGGGTTCCCAACATCCAATTTTATAGACTACACCTCTCGGATGAGCCCTCCAGCATTGCTCCTGGCTGCTGGGAAACACCTCTTGCAACAGAGCACATACTCAGGGAGAACAGAATGAGGTGTAAAGACAGTTGCTCTATTGTTTCTGGCTATTTAGAGCTTCATGGGGTTGATTTCCTTGTCGGGTTTTTTTTGGTGTCTCTTCCTTTAAATAACATCACCCTTGCTAAAGAAATTAATCCCTTCATCCGGATAACCGGAGTGTTCAGTTGTGCACTAGATTCGTAGCAGAGACAGGACTGTCCTGTTTTACCTGCTCTGTCTCATGCATTGCCTCACTGTACTGACTGGCCTTGTCTCATACAAAGGAACTTGTTCTGCAAATTTTGGAACAAATTTTCAGTGCACATATGATTGTATGGAGGTAGCTCAAGATTACCAGGTTGCTCAGTTCAGAAGTATCTCTGTATTTATACGCTGTCTGGAAACAAACATTTTCAAGTTATTTGGAAGAGAAAAGGAGAGATTAATACTTTTTTTGCTTTATTTCAGGCCTGCCCTGGCAGACAACTGGTATTCCTTGTCTTACCTCTACTTCAGCACACTTGGGACACTTGTCACAGTAGTTGTGGGAATAATTATCAGTCTCCTAACAGGTACTAGTTTCATAGTATTGAATGAAAGTTTCAGAGATTGAATGTATCTCAGATCTCTTTCAAGCAGAGATGTCCTGAGAGCCACAGGGAGTGCCAGTAACCTATTGTAAACACTGTGTAAAGGTTACTATCCTAAATTGAATTTCCTCCCCTCGGTGCTTCTGCATCCCAATCCTGATCTTTGCTCACAGCAAGTTACTACAAGTCTCTAAGGAGGAAGAAGTTACAGCGTATTTTAAAACCTAAGGGGCAAAAAAAAAAAAAAAGAAGAAAAAGAAAAAAAGACATCTGTCTTTCCTGTTTTATTAGATGCCTGCAGGGGCTGGAGGTTTAAGACTGGTCCCTGAACATGGCAACAACTCCGAGCAAAGATATACACCTATGCTTCTAGAGGACAAAAGCAGTTTTACTTTGAGTGAGTTCAGAGCACTCAGGGGCTGATGTCTGCATCCACAGAGTGCATGCTTTTCACCACATTCCTCAAGAACATGCCTAAGAGCTGCAGATCTTCTGCATGGCTATTTTAGCTTCTTTCTCAGTTTCCCAGTACTTTTGTGGAAAGGGAAAAAGCAGCTTTCCATGGGTAAGAGTGGGGAGTTCAGTTCCAGCCCATGGTTTCACCACTTTTGCATCCAGGTCATTCACCTCATGCATGGCAGAAACAGCAAAAAAAGCAGCTGTTCTCACAGCTTTACCCCGTATCCCCAGCCAGGTTCATATAACAGCCCTCATCTTTGAGGCTGTTAGATTTCAAATTTTTAAACTGATCCACAACAGCTCCAGGACTGTGAAACTCCAAACTCAGTAGACAAACTCACTTCCATTAACTTCCCTATGCCTTGAAACTAATAAGCACAAGTTACATTTGTCTCATTTTCTTTTACTTCTCAGTTTTTAGAAGATTTGCTCCACACTTTCTTTCAAGCATATGCTCTACCCATTGCTATAGTGATGCTTGAACCCAAACATTGCTTTTTACCAGGTAGGGATCAGGTTACCTATAGGCCATGAAACAAAGCGTGAAAACCAGAAAACTCACTAAATCCAGATGAGAAATACTCAGCCCAAGAACAGAAGCACAAAAGAATTAACCCAGCCACAATGTCACCCTGCTTCTCATGGAGCAAGATTTCATTTAAGCCTCAGGTGGCAAGCAGAGCTAATTCCCAGCACCTACATCTCTTGTTTCCCTCCCAAGAAAAGCTAATCTTCCATGCCTTAAAAATGCTCAGATATTCCATTAACCCTTATCTCCTCACCTTGGGCATGCCCTTAAATAATTCACTATATAAATTGCTGGTGAGTTTGGAGACAGTAGTCTTGGTGACAGGAGCTGAGAACTGGAGCTCAGGGTTCAGGGTAGCACTTGGTGCTACAGCTCCTGGACTGGCAGAGTAGTCTCAGACCTCACTGTATGTGATTAATTCTTTCCTGCTGATTTCCAGATTCAATTTTTTACAAAATAGGAAATCTGAGGAGGATCTAGGAAACTGGGAAATAGCTAAGGCATTTCAAATAGACTTTGAGGGATCATTTTATATATTGAGAAGAGCAGGATATAGATCTTTGTAAAGAAATGATCCCTAAGGTCTGTGATTGCTTGACAGCTTTTGCTGCATGACTGTGTCCTGCTTGCCTGGCCTGGTGCCCATAGCTGGGGTCTGACACATGGTTTGCATGTGTAAAGCTGGCTGAATGAAACTTGCCTGTTTTGTAGGAGGACTAAAGCAGAACACAGATCGTAAATTCCTGCTGACCAAGGAAGATTTCCTGTCCAACTTCTCACGGTCTGAAACTGAGCAAGTAAGTGTAATCGTGCATCTCTGATTTAAATCAATCTTTCCTCTTGGGGACAAATGCAAACAAATTTCCTGGCTTACCTTTTGTCAATTAGGATGAATAGCACCTGATAGGACTATCTGCTTTAAGGCAGTAGCAGAGCACAAGGCAGGTGGGAGTAAGGCAGCTGCCACAGGCAGGGAAGCAGTTTTGCCACAGGCAGGGAAGCAGTTTTGCCACAGCTTAACTTCAGTCAATAACAGAGAAGCAACTGAGAAAAAGGATAGGTTTCTCCATGTTTCTGCTAAAATATTCCCTAACTGGCCTCTGGGAAGGCACACCTTGGACTCAGCAAAGCTTCCTTTGTGAACATGTGTTCTCTAAGGTCTGATTTTTTTTTGTAACTTTGGCTACTGTTTGAAAGAAAAGCTTTCTAGTCAGTGCACCTGTTTCCTAGATCTCATCCTAATAAAAAAGGGAAAATATTATTGGGTAATAACATCCATTAGAAGGGAGAATACAGGGAATTTTTTAAAAAAAACCAAAAAACTACAGAATATGTTTCAATCAATATCATCAGCTGAACATTCAAGCTCAGCTTTGTTCAGTAGTTCAGACAATAATAATATCTTTAAGATGGTCTAGCTTGTAAAATGTTTTTCCTCAATACTGACAACTTCTTCTAGAATGATCCTATGCATTTCAGCTTCTGGATAAGAACACCAGTGAAAAAAAGGATCTTTTACCATACCATTTGCTACTAATGCTGTTTGCCCATATCAGTACTGGAGATAAACTATCCAGTTACTGTCATTCTCCAATGGGTCAACATCTATTTCCACTATCTGGGGATTTAATCCCTGAAGTCTTTTAAAAAAAAATAAAAACAATTCACCACCCACATGGAAGTTAATGTCCACAGCCATACTTATTTTATGCCTGGAATCAGAAACAAGTATCTAAGAGCTGAATAACAAGTGGTTGGCATCACAAATGATGCAGAAAGTTGGTGAGATAAAAAATTGGGGCTAACTAAGCAAGTTTGTGCAAATGAAGAGCTCAATATCTCATTCTATTTAACAGAAACGCAACATCAAGGCAATGACGCATGTTAATCTGCTTTTCCTGTCACAGATGGGGCAAGGATGAAGGGTTGGGAGTCAATAGCCCAAAGACCTAGTGGTGACATATCACTACACATAAAAACAGCACTTAGAACTTTGCACACACAAAACCACTTTAGACAATTTGCAGGACGAGAATATTTTGTGTGACAAGGACATTTTACACAATTGGTACCTTATGCAATACAAAACTTTCCATGCCCCTAGAAAAATACCATCTACTGCAATGAGTGTTTGTGCTCTGTCAGCAAGCAACCTGTTTTCCTGCAAGGCACCCTGTATGTCAGGCCTGACTCTCCTGGCCAAAAAGAGGTCAAAGAGAGGAAGACTGTTTCTTCTGTTTCACAGCATAGCTTTTGTCTCTTGTTTTTTAGCCAGAGAAAGTGGAAGTGTTGAACTGGAAACCATTTACCATGGCAGATGAAGGAACTGACAACCCTGCCTTCAGCCACATTGAAATGGATGTTGCAAGTGACAAGAACAAAGTCAATGGTCTTCATATATGACACAAGGCCATGTCAGCCTGTGAGGACAGTTTTGTTCATGTAAAGCACTGTTGACATTCCTGTTCTGGGTCAGTTACCAGCTCTGCTGGTAACTGATGGGCAGGCATCTGCTGAGCTTTGTGGCACTGTCACCTTTGCATGACCTTGACATTAGTCAAGAAAGGAATCAGGTTTTTCTTGCACTTGCTCACTCTCTCACTCTGGCTCTTAGTGACAGAACCTAAAGCAATGTTTCTATGTGAAATATTTGCCTGATGTTTTTGAGCCTCCTGGAAAAGATCTGCTTTTAATCTCATTTCACTGTCAGAGTGAATTTTTTATTTGGGAAGAGTACTGTTCACTCAGACATGGCTGTTTTTTCTGGCTTGTTTTTTTTCTTTTAAGGCATTGAAAGTATGAAGAGATTAGGGTGTGGGACCTTATCAGATTGCAAGAAACAGTGGGTCTTTTTTTTGTATGGGAGGTATATTTAGTGCTACATGGTTCCTCTGTAGAACTGATTGAGAGCATATTTATTTTGTTGGTTTTGTTGTCTGTGTTTTTTTTAACCCACTTGTTTCTCAGTTACCTGTACCTCTCCTCTGTGCTCACTGCTGGGAGCTGCAAGAGTGACTTTGGTGGTGGTGATAGAGGCAAGAGTCAGTGCTGTCTTTCCCTTCCTGCCCCATCTCCCTCTTGTCCCTTGTCTTGCCCTTACAGAGCTGGTCCTCATGAAGGAAATCATCTATTTAAACTTTTTATTCAGTGCCATAGTCCAGAACCACAGTAGCCTTCTACTGAATGCCCAGCTTGCTGGCCTGGGCTCACTCTTGCACTGGGCTGGGCACAGTGCAGCAGAGATATCAGTAAGGAAGATTCCCTTTTGGGTTTACTGGACAGGAGTGAAGGCTGCATCTGCAGTTGCCACAGCAGTTCTCTCCAGAGCTATGAGCTGAAACCTTCTTAGCCCTCTGTGTTCTTGCTGTCCTTGTTTTCACTCTGGGGATTCATGTTCAAGGTTGGTTCAGATCAGGCAAGTGCACACTGTGTTTTGGCAGGCGTGCAGAGCCCCCTGAACAATTCTCCAGGATGGAGAAGGGATCACAGAGGATGTCATATGCCAAAGGCTTCTCCAGGGCTGCAGGGCTTATGGAATGGCTAATCCTCTGGTGGGGCTGCCAAGAGAAGGTTAACAGCCCATCCATGTGAGACAATGCACTGTGCATTGCACTGTGTGTTTGGGAGGGTGAAAACCCCCATTACTTCTCCTGCCTCCTTTCCGGTACAGTGGGAAACAGACTCTGACCCACTGTGTTGTTTTTGTACTTCAGACTTTTACTATGGCTATACAAGAGTGTTTAAAACTCTTCTGTAGCAGCAGAATCAAGTTGGAAAATTAAAGCCATTGCTGGAAAGCTGAGCTATGAAGCTTAGAAGGCAGTCATGCTTGGGAATCAAGTGAAAAACTGACTGCATGCCTTAAATGCTTTCTGAAAGTTACAATGCATTTGTGCCAAGTACTGAGCTGCTGTAACTTGGAATATGATAAGTGATAGCTTAGCTACCTTGACTGAAGCCCTGTAGCATCTAAATCAATTTTTTTCTGTGCCCTTGTGACTGAGGGCACTTGATGATCTACTGCATAAGATGAACTATTAAGATCAGAAAACAAAGGTGAAAAAATGGACTCCAAGGATCAGACAGGAGAACAGGCCAACCAGACACTGGTGGGTGCCACCAAGGCCATGACTCTATTGGCTAATCCAGAGCAAAAAACTATGTGATGGAGGCAGGTTTCATCCATGCCTCCTGAAGCACTTTTTTGCATTATTCAGTGGAGAGTTTAGGTCCAGCCCCTTTTCTCACTCTCCTCTGCTGCAGGTTCAGGTCAGTGCCTGAAGAAGCCACTGTGTGGAAGCGATATGATCAAGTGGGATAGATCCCATGAGTTAGGTCTTGTGTCCCTATATCTAAGATCTGAGTCAAACAATAGCATCCTGAATAAAGTCTTCTAGGATTCAGGACAGGAATATCTCTGTTTTGGGACTGAGTTACTCTGAGACAATTAGCTCATTGACTGAATCAGCTGGCTGTGCTTCTCATGTCTCAGAAGGTAAGTGCAGCTCATTTACTCTTGTGCTTTGTCTTCATGACCCAGAAGCAGATACTGCATTCTGTGCTATGGAATACTTCTTCAGCCTTGGAATATAATAATTCATACTTAGCAGATACTTTCAGCCCACATATCTGGAAGAGGGTAAGTACTGCTATCTCCACGCTGCTCAGCGCGCTGAAGTGGACTGGTGTGCCTCTGCATACCCATGCTTTGTGAGAGAGTAAACTGTAACACAGAACAGAAGCCTGCAGCAAGCCCTTGAGCTGTGTGCTTGCTGCTATGGCTACAGCCCTCCCAATCCAAATGCTGAATTCCCATAAGGATGTGCTTCTCCAGAGGGTGACTGGTCACTGCTGTGTGATACAGCATCAGCATGTCCTTTCTGCATCACTCTGCTGAAATTACTGTGCTGTAGTTGATGCTACCTTAGACTGTCTTAGATCATCTGTAACTTCTACCTGCTTTGTTCATGAAGACTGATCTTCCTGGTTATCATACTTAAAAAATGTAGTTTTCTCCTCCGAGCTTTGAATTCACTTAGTTGTTTAAAACAGAGGAAATGTGTAAATTACCATCTTACCTCACCTTTATTGCTGAAGTCACTATTTAAGCACTGAGCAGTCATTTAACCCAAATTATGGTTTGGAGTAAAGGTTTATATGAAGTGAAAGTATGGTATGAAGTGAAAGTGAAATATTTATTGGTCCACAATCATAACATCAAGATGGGTTTTCACTGGGAAGTATATCTTGCTGTAAGCAGTTTAGAGACAGACACCCTTACTCTTTGCAGGTGACCTCTGCAACTATCCCATTTCTTGCTATCTAACTGCCTGTGACTGCTGCAGAGCTATAAAGTAACTCTTTTGGCTTTATTTTTTTCTATATTCTTCTTAATTTGCTTCATTAATTAAAACAATTCACTGATTTTCAATAATATATTCTCTGGGAAGTCTACTGTCCTCTGCTAACTGAACGCTAAGCCAAGGCCTTCCTTGTCTGTGTAAAAGCAAGATAATTCTTGAACTCTCCACCATAGTCCTGCTCCCTGATCCTTCATCTCTCCCAGCTAAAAGCTCACCTGATTAAGAAATGTGGGATGCTCAAAACTCATTCATTTCACAGGAGTGGGAGCACTCCACAGTGTCCAAATTACAGGCAGCATCTCGCAGGGTCATGAAACAAAACAATTAGGAACCTGTTTAAATAAAAACACTAAAAAATTCCAGCCCTAAAAAAAACCCACAGCAGTAACAACATGTGACTCTGTGAATACACAACCACAGAGAGAAAACAGCAAAAGATTTTGTCTCTTTTTGGTCTGTATTTAAATTTTACTTCTATCTGACTGGTCAGTTTGCTTGCTGAACAAATAAGGTAAACAGGAAGAAACACATGAATTACAAGCAGTAAATATTTCATGTGCATAATTTATTTTTAAAGTTTATTACATCACATTATACAAGCATTAAACATGGCTTTATGTTGATGATTGTTTTTTAAAGTGTGAAAACTTGACATTCTTCTCCATAGAATTTTTCTATTTACAAATAAACAATCTCTCTATATACTTTATATATATATATATATATAATATATATGGTAAATAATGTAACTCCCCTCAGAAAGATTTAAAATAAAAAAGAACTGATTTGTAAACACGGTTTCTGTCATAGTATTTGGTGGCTTGAATGTAGACGATGTTCTAATCCTAGATTTTTCTTTTGTCAGAGTATCCAGGTTGTTCATTTACATTTTTATTCTAAGATCTGTAAAACCAGCATGGGACAGAATGCAAAAAACTTAACAAACGGGCTGAAAAACAGTCCCAATATACTTTTTTTCCCTTGGTTTTAAAAACTGGTGTGTAACTGCTCATGAAGTACATGCTGCTGTCAAGAATGGCCTACAGAGAGCAATTCTATGCTGATTGCAAGATGATTTCACAGTAAATCCTCTGTTGTGTGCTGTCCTGCTTGCTATATAAAATGTCTGTGCCATGCATTGAGGTTGCATTTCTTTCTCATTCCCTTGAAGGTAGTGCTCTTGTGGAGCTGGAATAAGTAAACAACATACAGGACTGTCACATGGAGATCTAAACAAAACCCATCATCAGATCAGGAAGAGAATGGCATAAATTAGTTCTCTAGAGACTATTAAAATTCTATTTATTATTATACTATTATTTATATTTTATTTTTCTAATCAAGAAAAAGGGGACATCTTTCCTGAGTGTTCTGCTATGTAGCTCTGAAGGACTCCAGGGAAATCTATTCATCAGACCAGCAGCAGAGAAACTTTGACAGGTTGACTGGTCAAGCTCTAGACAGAGATATACTCAGGGTCTGCCATGGAGGTCAGAGCCCCTTGCAGCATCATACTGAGCACAAGCTTGGCAAGCAGCCAACCTGTGGTGTCATTTAGAGCAGAGAAAGACACAACTTCCAGCAATGTGTTGTCAGGAAAATTCATCATAATGGAGCTATCTTGAAAACTACTCTCAAAAACAATTATTATCTATTGCATTTCTGCTGTGTGTTATTTGTTTTGGCACATTTTATTGCAGTGGTTTCTCTGGAGTGGAAATTAGTTTCTATTCTACTCTGTTTCAGTTCAGTTCTCAGAAGTTACTGAGACCTAAATTGACAAAGCAGCATCTTACTGCAGGGATTTGCAAAGGTCCATTTTGCTCATATGGGTGACACTGATTTTATGCATGGCTCATGTCTCACTTTACTACTTAGCAGTTTCTAAGCTCTGGTCATTTGTTGGCTTAGACATTAAACAGAGGGTATCCAAAATAATCCAGTTATTCATGAGAATTTGGTCTGAATATAATTTTGCCCAGAGATCCTGCCCCAAAGTCGCCAGGCTGCAACTGTAGGTGGTGGATGGTAAATACTAACCCATCTGGCATGTGTGTATTGGAGGTCAACATTGCCTGATCCCCACCCCTATTTACAGAGATAGAAACACTCCTATTTCCCACTGTCCCATGGGATGTGTCCACAGCTGCTGTAAGCAGAAGCAAAGATGAACAAGTTCACTTCCCCATTAATCAGGAATTTACCCCACAACTCCTAGTGGTGCTCCCCACTCAGTTTGGCACTGAGCCAACACAGAAAAGACTAATCCTAAAATTCCTTCAGTGCTCATGTTGTCTCATGGGACTTTCAGGCTTGGGTCAGGAACAGCTGATAAAAGGGAACTGCTGTGTCCTTTATCCTCTTCAGGTGGGATAGTGGGTTGCTACTGAAGGAGATTCCTTGTTTTTTTGTGTAGGCAGGCAGTGTCTACAGAGAGGAGGGTGCTCACATTTTCTTTCATCCCTCTCTTTACTCTAATTTGGTGATATTTGTCATGGTGCAAATAGTCCTGTGGCATGTGGAGCTTGAGGTATCCATCCATAGAAGCTTGCATTGTGTGATCTGTCCAGAAGGGCGAATTCTACTCCTTCTATCAAATTGCTTCCAGAATAACTTTTGGAAACAACTGATAGAAGAGCTTTCACAACACTCAGTATTTTGATTCATGTTGTCCATCCAACAGTTATGATGTCTTCAAAGCTACGAGTCCACTCTTTTGGGTTAATAGTCTGGAATTTTTTTAATTTCTTAATTAAATCAGAAATTTTAAATTTCTCAGTACGAAGGAATTTGCTAAAGGATATTGACAGTGGCTTATTTCACCCAAGTCTAATTTGCAGCCTGTGTAGAATTGCTCAGCATTAAGGATTTCAAGCTGTTTCATGTCTGTTGTTTTGGTTTTTCCCTCCACCCCTTCATAGGTAATGGAATGATGAATGCAGAAAGTGCTACAAGCGTAGATATTCTGGATGACGGTGTTTGATTCTGCTGACCTTGTTCATCTGTCTTTTTTTCTGTCTGTTTTACTTATGCAGACAGGTCTTTAAGACACCATCTGACATCTGTTATGTGTGTAAGTACACCCTAATTCCTGACTAGGCCTCAATGTGATCTGGCAACACAAATACATGGGCAGTCCTGGGCAAGATGCCCTAACCTGATTTGATTCCTTCAGACACCAGAGAGTCCTATAGCTGAAAAGGCACTGTTCAAATCTTTAACATATATTACCAACTTTTCACAGTGTCATTTCCAAATAAATGACCCTACAGCTAGATAACTCTGGCCATATTTAGATGCTCGGCTACCTGTCTGCACTGCACTTCTGATGCCTACATTTTTCAGCATTGTTAGAGCAGTTGATCAGACTCGTGATCATGCATTTCCTTCTAGATAATGCTTCATTGTTGTTGAGTAATGGAAATGGTCCACCTATGTGACCTTAACTGGTGGCAAATGCAAACTAACGCATTGGGTCCACTGTGGAAGAGAGCAACGCTGCCATGCACGTGCTGCAGGTGGTGGCCACACACACGGACAAACACTGCCACGTTGCCAAGGCGCAGTCACTGCTTGTGAAGTAGCAACTTCATGAGAGTGAGCCGTAAGATCACCAAGTTCTGTAAAGCACTGTAAGTTGGATAACTGCTTTGAAGTTCAGGGCCTCGAGTTTTAGTCAGGGCCTTGGAGCTTCCTGGCAAGAGTGCAGTGACTTAGTATTGGTCTGATGTGCTCATGTTGACATCAGCTCTGGAGAAGACTAAGCCTTGGAAACACCTCTAATTTCAAAAGGCTTATGACAAAATCCACCCTTTTGAACAGGGGCACACATGCGCGAAGTGCACACAGCATTACTGACTATTCCTTTCAGTGCACTTTCTGCTGTAGAAAACCAGGATTTTTTTATAAACAAGAGTTCTTCTTTTAAGCAGTTTCTTCCTCATCCTGTCATGGCCACTCATTGTGATAAGATTTTCCATTCTTTTTCCTTTCCTTCCGCTCTTTTTGCAGACGTTCTAGTTCAGCTTCATACATCATTTCCTGAATCAGATACTTTTCTCGCCTCATTCTATCTCTCAGATCTTTTGGAAGATCTGGAATTAAGTAGGAGATCAGATTCTTTATGCAAAAGACAAGGTGCTGTGAACACAAAAAAAGGAATGACAAATTTAAAACCTCAAGAAGAAAACAAGTACTTTTCATATCTTCTGAAAACCTTCTCTTTCCAATTTGCAGATAGATGCTGTGTTTTCCATTACTAAATTTTAAGAAAGCAAACCATGAAGTTTTTTCCCCCACAAAAACTCTAGCCAAAGTCAGTGGAGTATGGGTTACAGCAGGAATTATGAGCAGGTGGGTTCAAAAAAGGCTTCAAAACTGTTCTATGAGCTGTGTGTTCAAAGCCCAGAGGTCATGATTTGCTGTAAGGTTGTTTGGACAGAGCCTGGTATTAGTAGTGGTATTAGTTCCTGCTCGGCAGGAAGAGGAGGCTCACATGATGTAACACTTTCCTATTGCCATAAACACATGGAAATTTGAAGTAATGTATCTATACAAAAGTAGTAATGTATCTATATAAAATGAAATCTAAACATTTTTTCTTACACTGTGTCTCTTATCCAAAGATATATATTCCTGTTTAGCAAATACCACAATTAAATACAGGTTGACTGATCCTTTGGACTTTCTATTCTATGTGTGACACAGCTTAAGTTTGATGCCTGAGGGTTGCTTGAGTGTCCTTTTCTGTTTGAACAAAAATGCTGCTTGGACATTTACTCACTTCACTTGAAAGGAGGAACATATAAATGGAAAAGTCCTCAGAAAGGACATACATTCTAGATTGGGGAAATAAAGGTATTTCTTCTTCTTCTTCAAGCAGAACCCTTCAGAAAACCCTTCAGAAACCCTTCACTGAAAAGAGAATGTAAAATGCTTTTCCATGTATTCTTCCCTCACGATAAATATACTCACAATACTCTAATTGTTGGGGTTTGTTTGCCAAACCTAAAAAGAGAAAAAAAGCCTCTTCTGTGAGTTTAACCTGGACAAATAATTCCTTTTGAGGTGACAAAGGAGGTTAAGCTCCAAAACAAACCACACTCAGAGTACCAAAAAGGGGTCTCAGCTTAGGTAGTTACTTAATTTATGAAAAAACCTACCTTGAATCCTCTATCTCTTAGAGCAATATTTATTGTAAGGACTGTAGCATTCACAATACACCCATTGGTGTTTTCAAAAAAAAAAGGTCGTGGTTTCTGCTGATTTCATAGATATAGTTAAGGAGACAGTTTTCAGTGTCAATAAACAGAGTAGCTCATGTTGTGGGAGGCAAATATGAGCCAGCCTATGGCTTTGGTTGAGATAAAGCAAAGTCAAATCAGGTGTGCCGGTAACAGGCAGACACCAAAAGCTGTTCCACAGCTGGTCACAGATTTGTCTGGACACTGAAACTTGAACAGGGCTCATTTTTCTTGCCTCGCTTCTCCTTATGTCTAAGCTGTACTGCCTTTATGTCAAGTGTGCATCGAGAGGCCAGACTCCCTTCAGTCTTTAAGATTCCTAGGCTGACCTGCCAAAACCATTCTTGTAGTCCTTTCTGGAGAAGCATACCCTGACCTTCAGTCCTGACAGCTTATGAAACTAGAAGACATTAAGCCCAGCAGGCCTCTATCAAATCTTTCTTTCTTTCCCTTAATGTTTCCCTGAGGTCGGAACAGATGACGGAAGAAATTATCTCCTTGGGAACCAGTTGCTAATAAGTTACCTAGTGTAAAGGAAGAAGAGCACCCAACCTGCAGTGCCATATTCCTTCACTTGGGAAGGTATGAAAATTACAATCATGGGGAATTTGCTGAAGTCCTCAGCCTTCTGCTGAGCCACAAAGAATAGAAAAATAATCTAGAAAATGCTTCTGCTGCGTTATCCAAAGAGGTGCATTGAAAGCTCAGTTCAGAATGAATTTACACTGTTCTGTGAGTCAGAATGCAAGACGTGCTCATCAAGATTATGCCATATGCCTGTATGGTGACTACAGTTTCCATTTCTGTGTTGAATGCCCTGTTGCTATGAATTCAGAGCAGAGGATTGAGTGAAGAGTCTTTTAAAATCATGTGTTGCTTCTTTGGTTTCTTCACAGTGTAAAAGGCATTTCAAACTTCTTGTGCTGGAGAGATATTGAGCTCCTGGATTATGGTGGGTCTATTCAGGCACTTGAAATTAGGCCTTCAGGTTTTTTGGGGTTTTTTTTGGTAAATCATCTCATGCTATTTTCCTACTCTTCTAGCTCACTTTTTCAAAATCAGCATGGGAATACCAGTCATATGAAGTTGGTATTACCTCCTTTGGTTTTCCTTAAAGACATCTGAGGTACTGACAGTAAATACTAATATTATGAACGTAGACAAAGATATTGAATCCTTTTCATTGTCATCATCTTTGTGGTGCCAATCATTCTGAAGGAATGAAAGGCATAAAAAAAAACATACAAGAAAAATAGCTAGATGTGTAAATAGTGTAACTTTAACTATCACTGTTTCTCCATTGCTCAGATTTAATATTTCTTCTCATGTTCCTTCACTCCTACCCTTACACAACAGTCAGCATATGGCTTCCCAACCTAGACAAGTTACTCAGAAAGTAAATAAAAGATTAATTTATTTCCTCCTCTTTGCAAGTCACTGCTATAGTTTTCAGTGTTATATTCCCTTTTCTGTGAGAACCTACATGGCTGTGACTGTTCAGAAAACAAAGCTGAGAATACAAAGCACAATATAAGTAGAAGAAACTAAGACAAAAAACACCTCAGCAGCTGCCATCATAGATCAGCCCAATGCAAAGCTTCAGAGGGAAATTTGTTTCCTTTTTGGCTTTGTTCTGCCACCTGAATGGTCACTGACCTCAAAGACAATGATGAAAGCCAAGCGCGCTGCTAAGACGTGCCAGAACTGCAGTGTGTAACCGTACGGCACTGGGGAGTGAGGAGGGTC
Source organism: Parus major (assembly GCF_001522545.3). Taxonomy (NCBI): domain Eukaryota; kingdom Metazoa; phylum Chordata; class Aves; order Passeriformes; family Paridae; genus Parus; species Parus major. The sequence continues at coordinate 45,176,923 of NC_031773.1, read as the reverse complement.
TCGGTAGTCCCTGTACCTGAAAGACAAGCACAGAGGGGTACTTAGCAAGCTCTGCACTGCTGCCTGGGCAAAGGCAAACACAAAACTCACCTTCTTTTGATCAATACATTTTCTGCACCAAAAAGGAGCTCAGTTCAAACTGTACAGGTTAGCCTGATACTGCTTGCTTCTAAGGCTGGGCCTGTGCTAGTGTTTGATTGCAGGTCAGGCACCTGCTTTTGAAGCAGGACTCCTGATCACCTGCACTTACCATGCTTTTCTTCATGCAAATGGATTTACTTTCAGCTGAAACCCACTGGTAAAATGCACTCCAGGAGTGCTAATGGAAATTGGGTACAAAGGACACAAACCAGTGTCTGTCTGAAGAAAATTCCCGAAGCAAACACACAGGATGGTGGGTGCTATGACCCTACATCTTCTTGGCAGCATGACATGTGCCTTTCAGGCATCTCCTCAGAGCCTGGAGAAGGATGGGATGCTCTGCTTTTTTAAGGGATGATTTATTCCCACTTCAAGCACATTTTAAACCTATAAGTGTCCCCAGCTTTGTCAGCCTGATAGTTCTCCCAAAATCCATATAAAAATGCCCCATGGGCTCCACCTGGCCCTTGATCAATTAGTTGGCCATCCCTGGTGTAAAACATGACTCATCCTGACTTCAGCAGATCCAGCACTGCACCTCTTGGTATATCAACAGGGTGAGGACCATGTGAGAAAGTGATCTAGTGTCTTTTCTCACAGAGTGTTTCTTGAAAGACTTTAGGTCTCCAAAATTTAACTGTAGATATCTATTGGGAAAGTTGGATCCAGGAATACTCCAAGATTGTATTTACAAACCATAAATCTGTTTAAGTCACACATTCTGGAGTCCATTTTTACTAGCATTTTGTTAATTCTAAAATAATACTTATTTAAAAGTAGTGTAAAAATTGTTTGTTTCTTACTCTGTTTCCTAGATGGGACAGAAAATGCACTGTAAAAAATATTGAAAAGACCATAGTAAATAATACAGGCTGATCACTAAGTTAGTTTTAAGAAACTAATGAAAATGCAGATGCATAAAAGAAATAAACAGTTATTTAATCTCTATAATAATTCATATTTCTCCATGAGGCTTCACCTTCTTAGATTGCAGAGGGTGCTATACATCCTGAAATAAACTGTCTTGACAGCTTAGTCAGCATCAAATCTCTCAGAAATTGCAGTATTTCTAGAATAAGTTCTTAAAACTGAGATGATCTTTCCTTGTGTAAGTAGCATTCTGAATTCATAGTTTAGGATGTTTTACAATATTCTGAGCATCCCAAAAAAGAGAAATCCCTGGACCAAGTCCCAGTAGAGTATATCTTTTTTTTTTCCCTTGCTAGGAATCCACTGTTACACATGAAAAAAATTAAAATTGTTCAGACAAGCTGCCTTCCTGGAAAAATGCCTACACTATTACACAGTAGAAGATAATATTTCTTTACCTCCCTGTCAATATCTGTCTTGAAGTGCAATTAAAATGACTGATGTTTTAGCCCAATGCAGGTGGGTAAGAACCTGAGAGATAAGCTCAGCTAAAGAAAGATGTTAATTTTCTTTCAAGAGTAGATATACATAGCAATTCGGTGTCTCCCAAAGGAGCATATATCTCTTTTGGAGATTTATCACACAATTTGAAAAGTGTGCTGTTTAGGGGATATTGAGCAGACAATTTTTTATTATTTTTTTTTTAATTGTGGGATTTCTATCATCAGATTTAGGGAGCAGCAACTTCATGCTAAGAAGTTGGGGAAGAAAGGAATTAAAGGCGGGGGGAAGAGAATGGTCAGAATGACAAAAAATTATTAAATAATGCTATAGTAATCAATGTGGGATGGAATGTACATTTTCACTGTAGTTCTGCTCTACAGGTGAATTCAACACTGGGATACTCTTTCTTCCAAGTAAATTACAACAGTTCTAAATATAAGTTAAATGAAAGCGTTAATTCCACCCCTCCCCCCACTTATTATGCTATACCACTCAAAATTCCCCCTATTCATAAAACATTGTAATGCAAATATCACTGATTTTTTCTGTATCACAGACCTTTGTGGTATCACAGAGTATCTTTTGTTCTTTTGAGGCACTCATGAAAGTATATTTTAATTCTTCACAGTGAAAAATATTGGGACTAAGCGTATCTGCTAAAGGACTACCAGGTCTCATGCTTGTATGGTAACATTCCAATTAAAAACTGGTAGCTGTATTTGTTTGGTATTTTTGTTTGAGACCATTTAAGACCTTTATTGAGATCCTTGAGGTTTTTGGCCATTAAAATCACTCAGGTGCAAATATGCCATTACAGACTTTACTCATACTGCAATTTCTCCAATTTGTTGTTGAGGACAAAGACATGCAGATAATTAACTGCTCATCTTCTTTGAATTCAAACCACAAGTATATGATTATTACTAATAATTACACCAGTAAGAAACAATGTAAACATATTAACAATTCAGCAATTCGGAAATGCTGGATTTGAGGTTACGTAAAGACAGCTTAGGACAGAGCCTGTTTATCCCTGTCAGACCTGTGAAATACCTCAGTGTGGCTGCTCCTGTGCAACCTTGACTTCCCTGTGCATGTCCTCTGATATAATTTCATCACAATTGGGTGTCACTGGCACCTAAGTAATCAGGCATTTATTACTGGCCCTTTGACACCACATTTATCCATGATGATTGTGTCTGAGTCAAGCTATGATGCCATAAAAAATCCTGCATTAGGAGCACCCTTCAGACACCAACTTCTCTGCTTCTCTTTTATCTGAGTAAGGAATCATGCAGGTAACAGCCAAGCAGTACCAAGAAGACCATGACCCTGAACAGCATAGTTAAAACTTTCCATTTTTAACTTCTAAAAATTAGCTTCAACTCCAGATTTATTATGGTGCTTCTCCATTTCAATGTCCTAAAGCAGAGAAGTATGTTGACCAGAAACTTACCTGCAATATTTTAATGGTGAACCAGAGAATTCACTTCCATTTGATGTTGGCTCTGAACGATTTTCAAAGTCAGACACCAGAAATACTGATAAACTGGCATTAACGTAGCCAACCATACACCTAGAGGGGACAAAATGCTGTCAGCAGTACACAACAAGGTTTTCCCATTAACTGATGTACCCAAGAGGATGCTCTTTGGGTTTCATAAAAACCCAAAGTACAATTTTGGCGCTTATTAATATTTGAAAGGGATGTTGAGGCAATATAAAAGAAAGGCTAAAGTAGGTCAGATGAACAATAAAAGTGAAGCAATGGTAGAATTCTATGGGAGAAGGAATGGTGAAGATTGGGACTGGTTACTTTTAAATAGTCTCCTAAATGGTGACACAATAGGGGCAGCGAAAATAATGAGGAGCGTTAGGAAGATAATCAAAATATTCCCACTGTTACACTCATGGTACTAGCACAAAGTGAAATTCAATCAGATGGAAAGATAATACACCTAAAACAACTTTTTAGAAAAAGTTAATCAGAGGAATTCCATTCTAGAAGATCCCAGGGTGACTAAGCACTGTGAGGGCCAGGCAAAGTTTAGAGAGCACTGAGTAGAAGTTAAGTCCCCTGTTGAAGGGCTGTGGGTGTCAATAGAAGGGTCAAGTTTGGTGTTAGTAAAGATGAGGAGGTCCGGCCAAAATGTGTTGTGCAGTTCATGCTTCACTGCCCAAACACAGGCAAGTGTAGGCACACTACTCAGGTTGGTGCAGAATATAATGAAGTAAGGGTTGGGGGATTTTTGGTTTAGGTTTTTCTAAATATGGACTTTACAGTCTTTGAGAAATTATATTCAAATATCACCTGGCTTTGCCTCCATACTGATTAGATTAATTCCAGTATTTTTCTAGTATCATCGTGTGTCTAGTATCATTAGATCATATGGATCTAATACCTACAGATGTTTTTGAAAGAAAAGAGTACCTCTCTTTTAAGCTATTCAGATGGTCTTCACACCTTAATTTGAGAAATAACAGATGATAACAGATGGTCTTCAGACCTTAATTTGAGAAAACTCACTATTCCTGTGGATTTTTTAATACCTTCTTGCTTTAATAATATATAACATTACTAATAACATTATTCAGAATGCTGACATAAACAATTTTAATACAGATTATGTCCTTCAAAGTATTATTACCTGATGGTTTTGTCTAGAAATTCACTCAAAAAAGCATCAGAAGTGTGAAAACATTGTACTAGAAATTTGTGAAAAGAAGAGCCAAACTGTGAGCCAAACTACTTCCCCTATGCAGATCTAGTTTCAAAGCCACTGAGTCAAATTTGAATCTTAAGAGAAATATTTCTAAAGGTGTTTTTTCATGCACAGTGCTGCTGAGAAAATCCTTCCTTGCTTTCCTTAGCAATGAGAGTTGCTTACAGTGCTAAATATCCTGTAGATCTTTATAATGGCGTGAACAGAGGCACATGCTCAGGAACAACTGGCACCAGACCACTTTACCCTGATAGGATTTTAACTCTTCATAAAGTAAACAGACCATCTTCCCTAGCCCCAGCTGAAAATGCCCAACTCCTTGCAGGATAGCAATTTGCTAATCGGGAGCTGCCACACCAGATGCCCTTCTTCCATCATACATTAAATGTATTGACAGTCAAAAGATGCCAAAAAAAGTGGCAACAGATGAACTCAGTTTCTGCAGCAGGGAGTAAAGAAATCAATCTGCCATATGCCCAGTAGCAGAATGCATGCTCTCTGTCACTGTCTACTGTTTAGCCTGGGTTTCTTTGAACAGCAGCTTCCTTGCCAATGGCACTGCTAGAGCGTTTGCAAACTGTGTCTGTGTTTGGCTGTGTTCACTGACCTTCCCAGAGCCCAATAGCTGAGACTTCACAAGTGGCCACACAGCAGCTATCTCATACTTGTTGGGAGTGTGTGCATGCTAACATAATCTCAACACTGAAAGAAACACTAAAAGAAAATCCACTTAGGCAGCAGGGATTCAGATCACAAATGTCTCCTGGAAGATTTAATCTAAGAACTCCAGTTGTAGAAGAAAAACAAATTACTTTTCTCTGTAAGTATATCTTGATGTATTAGTTGGAAATTTCTTCCTCTTGCTGGACACTACTATTTTGAGTAATACATACTGAATATTACATCAGGAAAAAAACCCAGTTTACAAGTTTAAAATGCTCAACAAATTTTTTTACTGATTAGCATCAGCATTGCTTCGGGAAAAAAAAAAAAAAGAGGATTATATCCATGTACTACCAGCTGGAAAGTACAGCATTGGCAGCATCCTGTCACACACACTAAACCTCTGAAATAGCTCTGCTATGTTTGCCTTGAATCACAGCAACTCATTTTGTGACTGTGCAAAGCCTCAGTACCCGTGGCTGGTATCTGTTACCCAAACACAAACTATACTTTTGGTTCAGTGGAATCAGGACATACACAGACAGTAATACTGCATCTATTAAGTTATTTTCATGTACATCTGTTTCCCACCACCCCTCCAAAAAAAAAACCAAAAAAACTTACTTTTGTCCTGCTTCTCCTTGGCCAGCACAAGGTCCATATTTGTAAGCATAAACAAGGCGAGGGATGAAATCTGACGTCACTGCTATAACAAATGCATTTGTGATAACAGAAAGGATTCCAATGCCTTCCAGGATCCCGTACCAGATGCCTGTTCAACAAGGACAGTATGTTTGCTCCAGGAAAAACAAGAACCGAAGTGCCTGAAATACTGCACGATCTGAAGTAGTTTTCCCCACTGCACAAGGTGTTCTTATGCAGTTTTTATCCAAGAGACACTGAGTAAAAATGAATTTTCTTATTGAACAGCGAGACCTAATCACTGTGAATCACACCAAATGAAGGTTAGACATACTCATTGATTTAATGAGGCATCAAACTGCCCCTGAAAACTTTGCTGAATGCCATTTATTTTGAGAAATCACATCTGAATCAACATTAAAAAAATGCATCTTCCTATGCTTTTATTAATTACATTATATAACTGGTTTCTTTTTGAAATTATGTCTTCAGTGTATGCTTTGTCCAGGCTTGTGCCAAAACCCACAGATTCACACTGCTTGCATTCAAAGCTTTAATCAGACACAGACTTTAGGCACATGGTAGAAAGCTGTAAGAGCACAAGGCCTGAGCTTCTGTTATTTTTTGGTGTGGACTACAGAACATGCAATGCAGTTGGTTAGCGAGGTTTCCTATTTACCCCTCTGAAAACACCAGGGATTCAATGCTGGGCAGATTACTTTATTTTAGAGTTCTTTCTAAAGGTGTTCTGCTTTTGAATACTGCAAGGACAGAAGAGATTTGTAGTCAAAACAAGTTCAGAGATCCTTTGCAACAGTGTGTGGCTGGATGACCTCAGAGTTACATGGACCTTGTGTTTAGCAATGCAGGTGTGACTGACTGAGAGCAAGTTGTCTGCTGGGATCCAGACCCACCCTGTCTGACCCACCAGAGACCTGGTGGGCATGGCCCCTGAGTCACTGGGGAGCTTGGTTTTGGTCAGGTAAATATAAAAATACAGGTCCCTTACAGGATGGTGGCCACTTTAACTTGGCTTTCATGTTTCGCCTGATCTGCCTGGTTATTATATTCAAGTTGAGCAGCAGCATGTTTTGCACAGTGTGTCTGCCACAACACAGCACCTGCATAGAACACTGATCACTTGACACCTTGGCTGTTAAGTCCCCCAAAAAATCATTAAAAGACATTTTCCAGTATAGACTATTCATTGCATAAGTAGGTTGGCATCAGATATTTTAAGGTTTTTTTGAACAATCAAGGGGTGTATTACTAACTGAGAAGATGACTGAAAATGCCTTAATCTGCTTTTACTTGAAGTGGTCAAAGCTTTGACAAATAACACATATACATAACAAACACCATACAAAGAGCTCACCTATATCTTTGGCTCTTGAAGCTAAAGGTCTTCTCCACTGAGTAACAAATTTGTAAGCATCAAGCCGAATTTCAATAATATTGTTTAGTAAGGCCAGAAGTGGTGCCAGTGGAAAAGCTGCCACAAAAATGGTTGTGAACCCAAACTGAAGAACTGGGGGAAAAAAGGAAATATCACAGTATAATTGTTAGGATCTAATTCCAAGGTCTAAGATACCAAAGTGCATGCAAATAAACACTATGTACAAAGTATACAGACACCTCTTAATATGCCACACCATATAATGGTCTGGTGGCAGTTGTACAGAAAGTCCTTGTCAAAAGCTAGAAGAAAGAATGAAAAGAGCAAATGCACATCTGACCCTGGAATGGACAATATCTTCTAAATTTTGTAATTTGGAGTGAAGTTCAGTGGTGGACAAACTTTTAGAAAGGGACATTTTTATTCCAGCATCAACTAGGATCTCTCAATACTTGCAAAGATTAGGGATGAATAAATTCTTTTTAAGAGTTCAGATGGGAAGAAATTTGAAATTCTGTTTAAGTTTCCAGAGGCAGGTCTTCAGACTATCAGATTTCCCATTAATTTGGGAAGAATTGTGTGAGGGAGAAAAGAAAAAAACCCAATCATGACAAAAGCAGTTCAGTCACTTAGGGCAAAAGTTTGTGGTTTTTTAGTATTTTTTTGAGCAGTTATCCTCCACTCTCCTTTGCATAGAGCAGTGCCTTTTGGCAGTAAGTTACTTTGTAAATGTGAGGTAGTAAATGAGGGGGGATTGTAAACATAAACAAGCATGCAGGTCTGTACCATGCAGTTCAAAGTAAAAGCACACAGCAACTTTCTTTAGAAAATAACGGCAAAGTTCCTCAGAAATGTATGCAGATAAGGAACTGGGCTCTGGTTTGGAAAAATAAATCCAGAATGGGGATGTTTCATAGATGGGAGGTTAACAAACCATCAGCAGTGTGCTTAACTACATTGGTTTGGTTCTTAAAAATTTACTCCCATTCCTCGCCTGACCTGTGAGAATGAAAACCTTTCTGCAGTCTCCTTAGCTTCATATAGTGATAATTAAAAGAATTCACCAGCCCACATCAACAAAAAAAGCAACAACATTAAAATCTAGTGAAAGAGAGAGAATGAAGGTTAGAGCCATACTCATTTCTAGGTATTCATCAAAGAGTCCATAAGCATTCATAGGCTGCAGATTATAGTCCTTTTCCCACTGTGGGAAGCTTGTTTTTCCCTGTGTGCCATACTCCTGCCGTAGTTTTCTCCTGGTCCACCAGTTTTGAATTAGCCTACATTTTAAATTAAATTAAAGAAACAAAGCAAAGAATATTAATGGCTATTTATCACAAAATTGGGAGAGGTTAAGTGGGTACAACATATCTTGCAAAATTCATTGCCCAATGTACAAGAAGACGGAACATTAGTAATACATGTGGCTGATGACACAGAAAACAGATACAGCTGATGAGCTGTAATCCCAGACTAGATTTGTTAAAATGGTAAAAGGATTTGGACATAGCTTCATTATTTATTTACTTCTTTTTCTCTGCACAGAATGACAAATCACTTCAGGGTCTGTTTATGTGGCAGAATGCAATGCTGTGTGGAGACAGCTGAGCTCAGTAAATAAAGAGTGCTAATGCTGCTTGATTCTTTCCTGTGTGGGTGACCTGGCATTTCTGAATGGCTCTACTGGGTAGCAGTCCCTGGGAAATCCTGGAAGGGAAAAAAGCAACCCTGAATGGTGTCTGCAGCCAAACACTCAGAGGAGAAAGAGGCAGAAAGAAGTGCCCCTGAACTACAGACAGCACAGGGTGGCTGAGAGATGGATGGCTGACATGTGAGCTACCACCATCCCAAGAAATGGGAGACCTGTACTGGACATCAGGGGGAAAATGCTGCTCCCAAAGAAATGCATGTGTAAGACCACTGCAAAAGGCAGTGAGCCAAAAGTTAAATGAATTCTCACCTCTGAAATAATCACCTTTTCAGGGAGGTGCACTGGTTTGGTCAACAAAGGACACTAGTTAAGAGTTAGTATAGAGAGCAAAGAAAAAGCCCAAACCACAATGACTGAGATTTTCTCTGAAGCTGAGGTTGGCCACTTTGTCTCAGTAAAAAAAAATGTTATAGATCACCCAAATAATTCAGTCCTTTTTCCTGACCATGCTTCACTTCTTGCCCTCACAGGGGCCTGGCCTGGTCTGTGAATGGTGCAAAGGGATTGCAAATAGTCGTTGGATTTGGATAAGAGTTTGGACAGCTGCTTGTTTTCTTGAATCTTAGAGACTGTTTTTCCATTTTCATAATTTATCAGAAAGGTTACAGCTTTTCCTGTCCTCCTTAAAGAAGTGTAGGTGCAGCTGAGTGCAGTTCCAGTAAATTCAGCTACAGGTTGCAGGGTTGCCTCCAAGTCCTCTGGCCATCCACATTGTGTTGCCTGCCACCAAGCTCTTAGCAGAAAGGTGTTTTTCACACTAAAGGAAATACACCTGCTTGCAGCATTTCAGGGCTAGAAGGTGGACTGAAGGGTCTGAAGAGCAAACACATCTCTCATCAGAGTAAGTCGAAGCATTTGAGTGTTGTAACTGTGTCTTTTATGTTGTGATTTTCCTTGTGAATCTGAAGATTCACTTTACCTGAAGCAGTTTATTCCTATTAAACCACTCCTTCTTAATCTCCTCCTATCTCTATCAATTACCATCCTTCTATTTCTCTTCAGTGCTCTTTGTTAAGTTTCAGGATCTGTATTACTAGAAAGCAGAGAGTTCTAATGAAAACTGACAAGAGGTAGGGGATGGAAAGAGAAGGATCAATACTGCTGCTATTGTTCCCTCCTGCCCATCCCAACTAATCCCTGCAGCCCTAATAGCTGCAAAACACTGGCAAGGAGTGCTAGGCCCAGGAAAGATGGAGAAATACCAAATCCCTCTGAACTTTGCAAAGGCAAGCCTTCTGACAATGTCAGCTCTCTCTTAGATTTTCACACTTGCTAATTTCCCTTGATGACCATCCACACTGTCTCTAGTAAGATCAACTACACTGATCTTATTAAACCTATATTAAACATATTAAACATGCTCATTAAATACTAATCAATAAGGAAGGAACCAGTTGGAAATGAATATTTGCCAACCTTTTAGCTAGGGCACAGCTTCATGTTACCTTGAAGATCACAAGGGAACTTGTCTACTTACTATTCAGTACATTTTTCTGTGTTTCAGAGTGCATGTGCCAGTAGTGCATTTTTTTCTAGCTCATACCTGCTTTTTCAGGCATCTTTTATCACCCAAAAAGAAACTGAATGTAGAACTTATTAGTATAACTAAGAAATGATACATGCAATGTTTTTCATGTAAACAACACAGTGGTCACACAGTTGTTTCTAAGAAGTTTTAGAACACAGAATACAATTTAACAATATCAAGTATTTCCCATGTATTACTTATTTGCTAATATTTTAATATTAACTAATATTAATATTTGTTGATATTCTACTATTACACTTTCACTTTTGCAAACTGTGTCCAATGTGGAAAATAGCCCCAAACATCATCTATATATCTGGAGTTCAGTATCCTGGGGGGGAATTTTCTGCTGTAATGACTACTGCATCTTACTTTTATTAACTGGTGATAAGGAAAGCATCAGCTTTAATATTCTGTGACCTACAGAAGCATAGGTATTGTATTTACTTACGGATATCCCAATTCCATGAAATTATTCCATGTCTGCTTTAACACCATTATAATACCCATTTGCATACAGAGGTCAATAAGGCATCCACTAGGGTGGCACTACAGAAAAAAAAAGAAACAAAATGTTAAGCAGGAATACTACTGAGTTTTAAAGTGTTTCTTAAAGGCCATAAATGATGCTGGATCATACATTTACTAAAAGGAAACTGAATGCATTCTCCTTATTTTTTAAAGAAGTGTAAACTCATGGGAACAGATGACACTGTATCACACTGTCAGCATTTTAAGCTAATCACCCAATTTTCTGCAGAGGTCAGAGTCAGCTGAAACCAATGCAGTTTTCACATACGTGCTTCTAACGTGCTGCTCTGCTGTGGGCAAGCAGGGGCAAAGGCTACCAAGTTTTTCTACTGATTTCAATAGCTTTTGGGGAGAGTGACTGCAAAGTCAAAGAATCAAGAGAAAATTCCTCCTGGCTGCACATAAAGTAAACACTTTATGCCTAGAGGATAGATCTAGAACTATTAATGGGGTACTGTCTATGACTGAGTAGACCATGCAAAGCTATTCTCTTCTTGAAGAACTAAAAATCTCTAACTGCTGAGTAACAATTCTTAGTGTTTCTTGTTGAGTGCTTGCTTGCTTTAGCAGTGGCTCCAGATGTTGAAGCTGTGGTGCTGCTTTTGGGAGAGATGTTCAGCTAGTAAAAATTTAGGGAATTTTATACCTACTATTGGAAAAAACAGAAAGGGATCTAAAGGTTTCTACTCTCAAACAACACTTTGTGAAATTTGCTTTGCAGATCCAAACAGTGTAGTTCAAGCTATATTTTAAAATCTTGGGTATTACAGATAAGTCAAAAAAATCACTGTCACAGAACTTGAATTATTTCTTTTTAACTTCTAGGGAGAAAAATTAGTTATGACCTGGAATAAAATAAAACATTAATTTCTTATACATATTGCTTTATCCAGCTCTCAGAACTTGGATCACTGCTGAGGTTTCTGTTGACCTAATTTAGCATCTTTTTAGATTAATGGAGTGACAGGTTGTTAGGGGGTTTTTTCTTGTTTTTGTTTTTTTTTTTCTTTTTGTGGTGTGGTTTGTTTGTTTGTTCATTTGACTTCTCTGTCATTATCACTAGATCATCATCCTCCTGTTTTTAGGAATTGGTCACATGAATGAAAATATCCTGAGAGAGGCAGGTGCCCTGTTAATGAAGTAGCAGCAATGTTACAACCATAAGATCAATAATATGTAAACTGTGGTCTGAGCGTGCCCATGGACACTGGACTAGTGTTACTAAATATCTTAGACTTGGCTAAATTCAACAGGTGAAGAGAGAAATATTGGAAATCTGGACATGGTATTCTAAGGCAGGTTAGTTCTAATAAGACCTAACACAGATACAGTCAATAAAGTCAAGACTTTTTTAATTAGACTTTTAAAAATTATTAGTATTAGTATTAGTATTATTCACTTTTTTCTCTGTGAAAAGCTAAAAAGGGACTACTAAGAGTAGCTTCCACCAGCAACTGACGTGACCTGTAACACCTCATTTTTGCTCTTTCCTCACAAACCTGGTTGTCCCTCCATCACTGCTCCTGCACAGAGATGAGGTTCTTTCCCTGTTCTCTGATCCCTCTGTGAAATGAATCAGCCCACTGAATCATCAGAAGAGTAATTCAGCCAGAAAAAGGAAGTTTATTGCTGATACAAGGAACTGAACAGGCTGCTCACAGGGCTGGACAGGTGAGAACCAACACAGAGGAAAAGGAAGGTACAAGCCTCAGGGGGAGGACTCAAAGGAAGAGCAGAACTGTTTTACTTTGACAACAGCAAGTTCTGAGGACAGCTCAGCCCCAGCCAGATTTCGGAGGGATGTTAAGCAACGTTCTGTCTTCCCATTTACCAAGTATTCTTCCCTTCAATGAACAGAATTCTCTACAAAATTAAGATGCTTTTATTCGGACTCAAATCCGTTTTTTGTTTGTTTGTTTCTTTTGTTAATATTTGAATGGTCTTTATTAACCAAAATATTTATATATCCAGAAGTGTTTGAAAATTCAAGCTGGCAGGCATTTTCTACTTATTATTTGCCATTTATCTGCAAAGTTGTTTCAATTATTCATCTGTGAAGCAGGAAAGAAACCACGGGATTTCAGTGTGCCCATAGCAGCACTGGAAAGTAAATGACTGGTCCAGAAACTGCTGCTGCTCACCTCCCATAACTGTCAAATGGGCTTTGAATTCTGAATGTATTTATTAAAACAAAATAAATAAAATGGCATTGGTCCTTGAAAAACTTGCAAAGCCAAACTCTCATTGCTTTTCATATTAATTTGATTTTATAGACATGGGACATTATGCCAGTAGCTTGTTTGGGAAGTTAATTTGGTTGTTTTGGTCAAATTTCACTTACATTTTTTTGTGACTGGATTTTTAATTTGTTACTATATTATTTTAGCTCTCTAGTCCACAAGGCTAGAAAAGCTGAGAAGAAAGGACTTTCTTGGAAGCAAAAAGTTGTCAGATGAGTATTTGAGTTTGATTCATTCCATGGATAAAATATTTCCAATGTGTGAGTAATCTTTAAAGCATCTGATACCTCTGTTGGAGTGTGTTGCAAACGCTGGAACTGCTAGCACTGCAAAGGGAATACATATCTCAATATGTAGATGCTTTTTTAGCAGACAGCAGTGTCAATAGTGTGGAGTTAGACAGCAACTGAGAACCCAATAATGCTCTCAAAAATGCCTGGGCAGATTTATGTGTCTGCCTCCGCTTGCGTTCACGGCGTCTGTGGGCAGCAGATAAATCCGCGTGCAGTTATCGAGCACTCACCTCTTCCAGCCTCCACCGGTTTATCAGCCTTAAGTAGGCACCAGGGTGTCCTGTAAATCTTCAACACAGGAATATGTTTCAGCTATGTTGTGTAAGCAGTCTGTTCACAGCAGTAAAAGAAAGCTCACACTCTTATTTTAATCTGGTGTTATCTTAATGTGACTGGTATAAAAGATGATATGCTGTAAAAAGTTTTATGGGTATTCCTGGAATAATCCCCCTGAAGGACTACAGATATGTTTACTTTCAGTTTTATTTCAATACCCATACTCTGCTGTTGGATATTCAACAGACTGCTTATGTCAGTTTGGAAAATGGCTTTCAACTGCCAGCCCATTTCCTTACACCATAAAATGCTCTGTGATGTCTGCCTTCCTGTGAAATCAGTGAAAATTTTAGTTTTCATTAAAATTCATAATTTTCTAACTATTCTCCCATATTTTCTCCCAAAATTATTCCCATATGCAAATAATCCATACTAATGGATTCTACTATTCAAACCTTCTCTGCTAAAAAGGTCTTTTTTTTAGGAGACTGACAGAAAAAGATATACAAATAATATATATTTAGATAGATATATAGATATACACGGATACATATATATATAAAATACACAATAAACATATATAATAAATATATATGTGGAAACCTCCCAGAAATGATAGCTCATAACTCATTCTTAATAGTTCAGATCATGTAATAGGAGCAGGTCTCTTCCAACTGAACTATCCTATTCTATCCTCTATTTATGTGTACAAATAGCACACATAAAAACAGAGTGAAATGACCTGCAGGTATAGTACTGTGAGATGCATCTGTTTCCAACAGTGAAATTGTTAAGTTAATATTGAGACCATGTGGTGACAGCAAATGAAAACTGCAACTTTTTCTGGGCTTTTGAAAGGAGTATAAAACTGCAATCTGTTCTGCTTTGCTAGTATGGAATTTGCATTTTGACGTGTGTGATAATATGGTCCATTTTGTTTCATTACAAGCAATTTTATTTCTTCTCTCTACTTCATTTTCCACATATGAGCGTGCAGACATCAATCCTACCTTCCAAGGAAGAATGCTATATAAAAGGTAGAGCTGTTCAGATTGACAAACTGAAAAAGAAACATTTTCAGAGTGAAGCTGTTCTCCCACTCCGATTCGGTGCGAGGCTGCTCTGTGAAGAAAATTATCAGAGTTTCAGAGGCTTATTCAGATTATCCATTTCCCTTGGCACAAGGGCTGCACACACCTGTAAGAGTTGGCAATGCATTTGCAAATTTGCCTGCTGTTTTCAAATTATAACCTGGCAGAAGAAATTGTATCCAGAAGCAGCACTCAGCAAGTGAGCTTGTAGAGACTCAGAAATCTGTTCTGATGTCCGTGTATGTATGTTCCCATGTGACTGTAAGAAAGGAGTTGAGGTAATGTGTATATTAAACATCTCTCCTGTATTTAAGTGGCCTTTACAGGCTCGGGCTCTTCTCTTGTTTTTTTTTTCTTCTGTACCCTACCATAATGACATTGCCACTCCACCAAAGCTATTTTTCTTAGAGATGCCACACTGAACTGAAGAAAATCCTTCTGGTAATTCTGTTTCATGGATTTTCCCACATGCCCAGTGGAGTGCCACTGCATGACTCCCCTTCCTTGTCCCAGGGAATGCACCACAGAAAACCAAGAAAAAATAATTTCCAGTGGATGGGCTAAGGCAAACTGGAAAGGGAAAGACATATCATTGCCTTTGGGTACTGTTCCTTTATTCTCCATCTCAAGGAATATCAAGACAGAAGTTAACAAAACAATGTCCATGCCAACACACCAGTATCATATTCTGGAACTACTTTCCAGCTGGCAGGAGCTTGTTAGCTGACCATTGCTGTGAGCAGGAGTAATCAGAGAAGTGCAGCTACTAATGGTGATTCTGAGTATCATAATGATAGTACTCATATACTGCTTCCAAAACAGCCTCCAGTAAAGTACTGTAAGTAGAGAAAAAGCAATTAACTTGATTCTCTTTACTTGGATGCCAGTCTGCAGGAAGGACATGTTTGACCATAACAAGGCCACTGCAGCTGAAGCTTTGGTTGCATGCCCATCAGAGCCAATGGTGATGCTCTGGAGGAGCACAGATGTGAATTCTGAAGAATGTCATGTAAAAGCTGAAGAAGGACATCCTCAATGTCCTCAATGTAGTTTTGCTGCCAGTTCTACTTTGAGCTTATTACACTGATAAAGATAATTCAGATCAAATCAGTTCCTCAGGCCACCAGAGTAAAAATCACAAAATGGTCTTAACAGGATCGAAAAAACTTGACCCGCTGAATTTTCATACAAGTGCTTTCTGCAAAAAGCAGTCCTACCTTGATGGCAACCTAAAAGAAAATAATCAAGCTTCAAGGTCTCTAGAATATATCTTACTGTCCCCAGGCTGTCAGGACATAGCTTGTACAATTCACAAACTTGAAAGTCGTATTTCTCAGCTGTGGCTAGCAGATATCTTCTTCATTGATATAGGATAGCAAAATTATTTTAAAACTACAAATACAAATGAGGACTCTCAGTTTACTAAGAATCAAAGGAATAAAATTATATTGTATGCAGATACATTTTGAACACATTACCAATGGCTTCTGGGATGTAGAAAAGCCCTGAGAATAGTTAAAATCAGTTGTTTGAGCATCCAAACATCAAAATCTGTCCATCTGGTCCAAAATAATGTACTGAACATCATCAATGTACACAGGTTCCCTAGAGCACTAAATAACCTCCTCAAACCACTCGTGTAAGTGCAATAATATGGTTTGTTTAATAGGCCTTCAGCCATGGTCTCACTTCAGGCTTACTGACTCTAAGGAGCCCACGCCAATTGCCACCAACTACGACAATCTTCCAAATATACCAGGATCTCCAGAGATCCTCTCTGAGCCATGGATATATGGATGATAGCCTATTGCTACCCCATTGGTGGGAGATACTCTCTTTAGAAAAGAGGTTTCCTTGCTCTAGCATAAAGACTGCCTTTATGAGTGAGCTGAAGGGATTACTGAAATTTAGAACATCATATAGTTTAGGTGTAGGTAGAGTTGATGATTCACATAGTCACTTTTCCTCCTTACTGCCCTTCTTAAAGGCAAATGTTTGATGGCAAACCAGCACTTTAGTTTCAAGCTATGAATTTGTTTTCCAGAAGTTACTCCCCTTTTCCATATTTGCAAACTCTGGAGGCTGTGAGTGCTGAGTCTGTTTGAAAACTCATGCCTTCACCTCCAAGGTAAAAAATTTACATTTATTTATTGTAAACAATTTGTTTACATTCTTAGAAGGTAGGTGGTTGAAACAAGAACAAAGGTGGATGATTGTTGTCACCACTGGTTGAATGGCACAGTAGTTTAGTTTATATACTTTCTTATTATAAACCTAAGAAAAACATTAATTCCTATAGATTACAAATTAATTAGGATTTTTCATATTTATGCAGACATTTTGAATTTTATCATGGTGCATGGACCAATAAATCAGTACAATATTATTCAATTTTATATTTAACATTACTTACCTAAATTTGTCAGGAAAAGAGCAACCTTTTCATACAGCTGTAACAGAGAAGAAACAGCCCCTTAGTTACATGGCTGGTTCAAAAATATAGAACTGCTTTCTAGGGAGTGAACATGTTAAATCTGACACACAGATGATTTCTGTGATGTTGTGATAATGACAATAAAACTACATAATGATACAGTAATGATATAATCAAACAAGAAAAGTTTTCATATCTAATGCTCATCCAGAATATATGGAGAAGAAATGCTGTCACTGTCCCTATTTTATACACAGCGTGAAAAAGGGTGAGAGAACTTTTCAAAAAAGAAAAGCAGAAACAATAGCACAACTGAGATTTTGTTTTACTTATGGAGTTACTTATGGAGCAATCACCTCACAAGAAAAAAAAATCACCCTAGAAGACTTTGCTATGGTATGGTGATTATCTGGGGCTTTTTGGTTTGGTTTGGCACTTTGGTGCTGAAATGAAAGACACAGGGGGGAGAGGGTTACTTCAGAGAAAATCTTTAGTAATCCCTACCAGCAGACATACTTCTTTACTCTGAGCCAGTGTCATTTTTCTAAATCCTAAGTGGTTCTTTCTGCACTTTCAGGTACCATGCTCTCAAACTCTCCAAGAGACTCCAAACTTCATAAAGATTACAAAACTAACTTGGAAGGTTTTCACAATCAGTCTTTGCAAGGGAGTTTTGAACCTATTACCTACATCATCAACACCATCAGTATTAGAGTAAATTAATGCTATGATTTCCATTTGCTTTAAATTAGCCTGGAGCCTGTTCCTACAAATTGCTAAACATACTTAACTCTCACTGATGCCTACAGGAATACAAAGCTTCTCATATTTCAGGCTCAAGTGTTTACTTACTCCTACAGTGCATATCAGCAGTGTTTCTTTTTATTTGCAGTTATCCTTAGAATCTCTTGCTTAAATTGAATTATGTACTGTTTACAGATCAAACTGCCTGCTTAAGAACTGAAGTCATCCTGAAATCTCTCATCCACGTTAACAACCACTTCATGCTTAGAATAGCTTGCCTTTGGAGTAAATGGTTTTGTTTCAAGTAATGAAAAAGGTAGTTTCTTATGGGTTTAAAAGCATCTCTTAAGGGCAACTGTAAATGTGCTAAATGTCTGGGTCATTTATATCTTGATCCCAGCAGGGAGTGTAGTTTTTTTACAAATGTTCACTGCTCTACAGACGGGTTTATCAAAACTTCAATTTGTTGCTATTCCATTTGGAACAGTAGAACTGTCCTAGAGATCCTGTTAACAATGTTTGGATCTAATTATCTGCTACTATAGTTTATCACTGCATTTTCCATGGGAAATATTACTGGAATTAACTGTTTTACATAGCCTAGGGTGATTGTTTACAGGTCAGGCTGCAAGATTATCTGGGAGACATTATGCTTGAGGGTCATTTTGTTTTGCCATGAGGGATGTGCCAGAATAGGTACCTAGTGACGTACCTCAGAATGTCTGGTCTGGAATTTACTTGTGGTCTAGACCTTTCCCCTGATGCTTTCAGAGGCTGTCAGCTTGTATCAGAATCACTGCTGGCTTTCAAGACTTCTAGCAGTGAATTCTCTACTGCTATGCACATCTTGGTCCCTTCTGGTTTTATTACTGTATCTTTTCTTGCTCTTCTGACACTTTCTTTGAGTCACAGTTCATGCAGGATTCAACGACCTGAATTGCTTCTGGGGATTTTTAATTCTCCCAAAAGAAATCCCACTATTGCCCTTCAGTAAACTACATTAATCCATCATGGGAAGCAAGGGATTATGTTCCTAAAACCTTCCTTTGAAAAACTCCTGCAGTTTCATATTTTGTGGATCTTTTTCTTCCATGAGCTATATCCAGACCTAAGGTTGTGGTGTTTATTGAATGGTGATGAGTTTGAGGCTCAAGAAATCCATCTTTGCAGTCCTCCACTTATTTCATTATTTTAGGAAATAAAACAAAGTTTTCAAAAGGCACCTTCAAGCAATCTTCCATTATTTAAAACAAAAATCTCTGAGCTGTAAAACTCTTTGAGAATGAAAAAATTTAATTTGTGCAGCGTTTCTTTGTTGCTGCTTCACTGCATATACGATGACTTACTCTGAGAGCTTGAAAATGGATGTTGTATTGGCATAGATATATATAGTTTTCTTTTTTTTTAATGTTTATTGCATGTTCTAGGTGGACTAAAGAAAACGCCCAAAAACTGGAGAAAAAACCCAATAAAATAAAAATGACATAAAAGAGGAGAGCCCTCAGTACAATCACAGACAGAAAACCAGCTTCTTCCTTTCTGCCCTTTCTCAGCCTATAGTCCCACCTAAGGGAAAATATAGGAAAAACAACAGTTCTAGACAGACTGTCTTAGTCACTGATACAGTCTTGCCTATGCCAAAGGAAGAAGCAAAGTCCTGCAGCAAAGACTCTTGGAATTTCCTGCCATATAAAAAAGAATTTCAAAAAGAATTCAAAAAGAATTTTTTATGCTTGTACATTGCATAGGAAAGAAAGAAGTCTCCAAGCCAGCCTTGGAAATGAGCAGACCTGAAATAATAGCTCATCTTTTCCCTTGGAAATAAATCAGCATATCTCCTGCAGTGAAGTCTAACAAGCTGTTTGCAGAAGATGCTTGCTACTGAGTAGGTAGAGATACTCCACCCTGGCTCCCATACCCAGCTGGTTTGTAGGTTGAGCCCTCCTTCCCCCCAAAAGGCATTCTTATAATGTCAGATGACAAAAGTCTGATAGTGAAAGGCCATGCACCTCTTGCCATGAGCAACAAAGAGCAGACACATGGCTGTCAGAGCAATATACAGGAGTATCAGCATCTCAGTGGAAGGAGGAAACTCATTCCCCATCTAATCTATGCTATACTGTCTTTCTGGCACTGCTGCCACACAGAAATTCCATTTTTGTCTTTGTCCCAAGTCTGGTTTCAAAGCAGCTCACAACAATAACCTGCCAGCAGCCAGCCCCACTGCAGTGCACCCAGACCATGTCTCTGGTGCACGCTGGCAAAGGCTAGGGGCAGCTCTAGAGCATATTGTGTCTGCTCAAGCCTCGTGAAGCTTTCAGCTCAAGAGAGTCCTGCTTATGGACATTGAGCCTGTATATGCATATCCTCATGATATGAAAACTACCATGAAAACTGAAATTGGAATTGCTGAAAAGAGTGTAAAGAAGAACTTAGTTTTGTCACTATATTAAAAAATAACATCGAAACAATTAAATTTAACAATTTAACAATTAAAAAGAAGAATATTAATGAAGTGGACTGAAAACTGCAAACATATAAAAGGGAAAGGAGTGGCAGAGGATAAAGCAGGGGTATGATCATAAAGGGGGTATGTCTCCCTAAAATATTTTCAGAATATTCAAACATGCTTCAAATAATATTTTGGATTTGGAACTGCACTTTATACAAGGAGTGAATGATGTCCCTAACCAATAATTCCATGTCTGCCTTAGGAAGACACTCCATTCCTGCTGAAAAAGGAAGTGAAGGCATTTGGTTGTCTGCTGACTGAGATATCTACTGCTCCTGTGGCTTAGGTATAACTTTGGATATGTTGATTTTACTCACCACATTCAGTAGCATGATGATGCAAAAGTTGATGCACACTGCAGTTCCTGTAGTTGCAACCTGAGAGTTATTCCTGATTAAAGCCCACTTAAAGGCAGCAAAAGTGCTGACAGTCACAACACGGTAAATAACAATGCCAAAAACAGCAGCAATCACCACGCAGATCTAAAGGAAGAAAAGATCAGTGAGAAGGACCTGAAAACTTCCAGTGGAACAGGAATTACCTTCACCCTGAAACTCTGAAAATTTATTAAATGAAAGACTTTAAAAGACAATTCCTTTGGATTCCAGAAAACGGCTTCAACATCATGATTTTTCTTCTTATAAAGTTCTTTTTATTTCTTAGAATGAAAAATATCATTGAAATAATATTAAAATAATTTTTAGTTTTAAACATTTTCTTGAAAATGGTCTGCTTCCTTAGCATTAATGTGGGAAACAGTATTGCCAGTTCTGGGAATTAGAAATTTTCCTTATCTGTACATGATGTGCAAAGGGTAGTCTCAAGCTGATGTTGCAGCTTGATGGTATCATACTAGGGATGGATTTTGTGCTTTGATGGACTTCATGCTTCCCACAGATATCTCCATTTGTAAGCACTGCCTCAAAAACAGCCCTGCCAAGCTAGCCTAGCTAGCTGTTTCTTCCCACAGTTCTGGGAAGTTTCTGTCTGGAGAAGGTAACCAGTTCAATTGCCCTTGTGATTTCTTCTGTGATGAAACTTTCAGCAAACAGTGACAGAATGAGAAAGCTGCAGCTGAGCCAGCTTGCTTAGTCACTTAATGTTCCTTCAGCAATGGTTGAGCTGTATTATTTAGTACACTGGGAGAGTCTATGCTGACAAATTTTGAGAACTGTTCTAACTTGAAGTTGGGTAAGTGTATATATCTCCTGTTATAGGTGTAATTAAAAAAAATATTGTTATCTAAAAGGTCAGAAAAAGTGGAGTTTTTCTGGCTTGCTGGAAGCCCATGTTATGCTAACAATAAAACTAATTTCAGTGAAAATAATTTTTGTCCTGTTTCAAGGGCTGTTATGGGAACAGTAATTTGTGGTGCATGCAATTTAGATCAAGGCTACTCTCTCTGGCACTTTGAGTAAGATGTGTCACTAGTCTAAGATTAATGACTGAGTTTGCATAGGGTAAAATACTGCCACCCTTCAAGAAAAAAAAAAAAAAAAGGAAAATACACAAAATATGAGAGCTGTAGTATCAATTCTGAGCAGAGACTGCAGTCCAGAGAATGTGTCCTCAAGGGCTGAGTCACGGTGTCCATCCACCTGATGTAGCAGAGCACAGTTCATCTCAGTAATGCTCTTGGCCTTTCTTGACCTAGATGTCTTGGACTATTTTGAAGCCATCAGTTTCTTACTGTCCTCTGCCCTATTGCTGGGTTACTCACCTACCTGGCTCTCCACGGCTCTTGAGGCTGTACCCATCTATCATTTTCTTGTCTCCTGGAAAAGCCCTGGTAAATTCTGTGGCAGTCTGTTGATTCCAGACCAGCACTGTGTTTTCAAGACTAGCACTACCACGCCTGTTGTCATGTGAATAACAGCCCACTACTGCTCCACTGAAATTAAGAGGATGGGGGTGTTTCTGCAGAAGCTCTCTGTTAGGAAAGATTTTGCTACTCCTTTTAGTTTTGCACTTTGTAAAGGGTATAAATGCATAATTTTAGTCAAGGAACATTGTTTTTTCCATTTCAACTGCACTAGGAATATGAACTCTCCTCATCTTTTCAGTACACTGTGAAACTAGGTTGTATTAACATCATTAAACACTCTAGGCATCTTATTTAGGTTCTCTACGAAGCTTACAAAGAACAACTGCTTCTCCTATGGCAACTTTCCCCATTGCTCTGCACTGTCTACACAGGGAAGGCTACCAGTGAGCTAATTCAACTGAAGTTGGTGCCTGGATGTGATAGTGTCACTCTTCTGGCATGTGTCACTACATACAGTCCCACAGGTGTAGCCTTGAAGGAAGGGATTAGCTATCTGTGAGACTCAGTGAAGAGTGAACCACTGTAGGACTTGACAGAAACTCGGGTGATTTGCTATATAGATTTTCCACATGCATAGAGCTTATTTCACTTTCAAGCAGTCGTACCCGATATTTACCTACTCTACTAGCAGAGATAATGATATTTTGTTCTTTTTCAACTATTAAATAAGTAAAAATGCTCAAACCATAAAAAATATTCCAGATGCAGAAACGATGAGTCTGCTGCATTTATCTGCAAATGCTTGATAAGGCTCTGGCTTCCCAGATATGGGGTTCATTCGTTCTTTCTTGGAGTATTTGGCTTCGAACTGCGGACGTATTTCCTCCTAAAGAGCAGACAGATAAAGTTCACATACAGCACAGCTAGGAAAAACTCTGTAGGAAACTTCAGATCTTTTATCAGATCACTGTTTTGGGGAATTACATCTTTGAATTCAGCAGCTGGCACAGCTACTACAAAAGCTGAGCTGGGAAATCAGGTCTCCTTCATGAGAACTAGAATAAATCACTGTACCCATAAAAGTAAGTACTGAAAGTATTTAGTAAAATCCCCAATTAGCTATTCCTCTAAATAATGCTCTTTCAAAACTACGTGGCTGCAAGACAAATAGTTTTAAGGTGGATATCAAAGAATTTTTCAGTCTGTAATTATCCTATTGATACTGGAAATTTACAACTAAGCATAAAAAAAACCACCCTAACAACCAAACCTCTTTTCCAAACCTAATTGCTGTTTGTTAGGCATTTGGTTACATTTCCATTACCATAAAAGGCTTCTCAGCATTTGAAGAACAACCCATGCCATCTAACACCGCTCAGTTACATCTTGGACAATATTACTAGCAGGAACAACTTTCAGCAGCAGAAATGTCAAAGGCTGCTTTGCCATTAAAAACCCTCTTGTGAAATGAAACCTGGGGATTACTTGGGAGAGATTTGGTGGCACCTGTTCACAGCATTGCCAGAAGACAGACATTGTCACCTTGGTGCAGGTGACACCTGCAGTAGTGCTGCCCTGCCACCCTGACATGCAGACGTTCACCAAGAGCCACATGTACTGTGCCACCTCCTTCCAGTCTGGCCTCCAGGACACTGTCAGAGGCAAGATAAAGCACCAGGCTGGGAGGAAGGACTCTCACAAAGTTGGCAGATATTAGAGCACTGTTTGTAGTACTCTACTGTATTCTGGAGGGCTGGTCCATGGTACAGCTGCCTACAAGGGAGCAGACAAGAACTAGCTTACAGTTGCTTCCAGCCCTTCAGCTGCATGTGACTGAACTCTGACTAAAGCTGGAAATGCCCAGACCTCAAATGACTGTATTGAAATAGGTGACTGTTAACTGCTCACAAAAGTCTTCAGAATGTGACTAAAGGTGAGATATCCTAAAAGCCTATATGCTTTTTTCAGAATTCCCCTGAAGAGGGGGTTTGGGGGAGGGGTGGAAAGAAGTCATGTCTTATTCTCCTTCTTCCAAGCTTCGAAGATGCTTTGTCAACACAGTTAATTTCCAAATTAACCTGGTAACAAGTTATAAAAAAAAATGAAGTGGCATGTATGCCTAGCTGCAATGCCTCTGTAACTAAGAATGTGCTTGAGGGAACCAGCCCTACATCAACTATACAAAAAGGCGAAATATGTTTCTGTGGAGGCAGGGTAATACCTTGCTCTTATTCTATTTCGCTCAGGCTGTTCCTGTCATATCAGGGCCAAAAGAAGTTGAGCAGACCACAGTCTGGCAAAAGGAACAATGTAAGTAGTATTCCTGTGTGC
The DNA here is from genome assembly GCF_001522545.3 of Parus major. NCBI lineage: Eukaryota > Metazoa > Chordata > Aves > Passeriformes > Paridae > Parus > Parus major. The sequence goes on along the minus strand of NC_031773.1, from coordinate 45,152,528 downwards.
CCAGGGGCATGAAAAAGTACAGAGTGTAATAGCAGTGAAGCAAGGTTCCTGAGAATTTCACCCTGCAGATTGTTCAAGGACTCTGCCAGCTGGCTGGTCATGGACAAGAAACTTTTACTTCTCTGCATCCCTCTCTGAGCCAAGGTTTGATTATCTTTTACAGTCTGTGGTGTAGGGAAGTTCTTATCATATCCACATGTCCTATGATCTCCAGTTGATGCAAATAATGCAAATGGCATTTTTACATATATTCTCAAAAAAAATTGGAAATCTGGCATGACACTTTATACCTGTTTAATGATACTCCGCAATGTTTGGGCAACTAAACTGTATTGTGTCTGGCTGAGGTTAATGATACAAAGAAGGTGACTGAAGAAAAAGAAAAAATATGTTACAAATAGCAGCAGAAGGCAGGATTTCATCTGGGAGGAAGCCAGGAACTGCATGCAGTTGGTTTCTTGTGGCGTGCCCACCCAAGATGCAGTTGCTCTTCATGTCTCCCACCTTGCACCTGGTTTACATGAACAGGAAATCCAGATATGTAGGGCTGAAAGTGCCAAATCACACTCAGTTCATATCCCCAGACTGAGAGGCCTGAACATTTCAGGGGTTGTTGTATGCCTTTCCTGGATGAGAATCTAAAGTGGTGAGGAATTCACAAGGTTGCATATCCGAATAAGTGCAATTCTTCTTTCCATCGTCTTCATTGTTTCTTTTATTTGTCTCTTCATTTAGAACAGGAAGGTGATAACAAAGAGATATGAAGCCTTATAAATGGTGTCTTTTCAGTTATTGTTGTGAGGAATTAATAAATTTCACTCTGTAAAAAAAACCTTATTTTTCAATTTGACAATGAAAATTAAAGCAAGCAAAGGCTGGACACATATCTTCATTATCAAAAGCTTGAGATTCAAAATGGTAATTAGAACTGTTTAATTGATGTCTGAAATAACTAATACAAGCAATCAGCTGATTTTGACTAGTGATAACTGAATGGAAAGCAGAGAGGAAATTTAATTAGCAGTGATTTTATTAGAAAGTAGCACTTTTAGGGGAAAAATTTTCACCTTTTGGAGTCAAAATTCTCATTGACTTCACACTGACATACAACTTCCCAATGAAACTCCACACGATGAATCTTTTCCAATCTACATAAAACAGACTGTTTTCCTTCCTATTTCTCACACATAGATAATTCAAATCTTTTCATAAGAGAAACCATATTGATTTCTGGAGTACGAAATATGGATTAATGTGAATTGTCTTAGACCAGGCATTTGTGCTCTAGAAGAGCTACTCTAAATTTCTTTTAAAAATATCTCCTTTTTTTCCTCAAGAATTTTTTAATCCTTCAACAGTTATTAAACTAGTCCCATCCTTCTGAGCCCAAGCATATTGTCCTCTATAGCCCTGATGTAGAAAAAGTATTTGTAGATTGAAAATTTGAATGACCAGTACAAGTATAATATTCCCAGAAGTAAGCCTCCAAGCAGAGCCTGTGGTTTGCAGGTGAAGATAATGGCAAAGTGAAGAGGTGGGCTTTGAACCAGAGCAGGGAAATGATCTCCACACTGCTTCATCTGGAGCTCCTGCTTCCAAACTGTGTCTTTTGCAGGGGAAAGTGCAGTTCCAATGGAAAAGTGCAGCATTAGATACTCCAGCAGAGGTGGCAGTGGCCTATTGGGCCGACCCTGAAGCAGAGACATGCTTGAGCTGTACTGTAGGTATGGGCACTGGGGGCTGTAGATCTTCAGAGAAGATCCCTCTGGGAGGCAATCAGCTCCTACTCTTTGGATCCTGCTGAATGCTGAATAAAGGAGGAAATGATGCCTCAAATGCCAACAAGCCACTGATATTCTAATTGCTGGACACACAAACCTTCGAGAAGCAGCCTGCTGAGTTCTCTAATTTGAGAAAGGTACAATTTGGCACACTGCTTCTGAAAAAAACTTCTGCTGTAGAGACTTGTAAGATTCCCTCTAGAACTGTAAGGAGGTACACTGAATAGCTCTGGAGCTGGTACAATCCCCACTACTCCTGAGAGGTCTTGTTGACACAGCTTACTGGAAAAACTCTGGTGTGAGAATAAAAGATCAGCTGACATCAACATGTATCCTCTGAAAATTACCAACATGCAAATATCATCCTGCAGGCCAACCTGAAATAATCTGCCAGAAGAATACAACTATTTTATTAAAAAAAAAAAAAAAGTGAACTGTCGCTTAAGATCAACCTTACCAGGAAATTCATTGCCAGCATTGGCAAGAGCAGCTTGCTAATCTCAGAAGAGCTGAATCAGTATTAGAGTATTTCCTATATATACGAAGATAGGCCTGAGGTATCACCCAGAACTGACTGCATATGTGCACAGATAACTGATATAAAGAGATTGATTTCCAGTTGTGCAAGTTATTTCAAGCTACGTTCTTGGATTATTTTCTTAGTAATTAAGCATTTAAAAACAAAAATCCTATCAGCAATTCCACCATTTCATGGCCTCATTAAACTACTTTGCCTCATACAGACAAAAATCCCATAACTCAGAAGTCTATTTCTCTGCTGGCAAGATTGATAAAAAAGAAAATCTTCCACCAAAACAACAATGTAGAGGTTCAACTTCACTCAGACCACCACAGCAGCCTCTTACCATCACTCCCACAGCTTCTGTAGGGTAAGAAGAGCATATTTGTAGACACCATATGTCCAAATCCCACTTGAGGAGCACTTTTTCTTCAACACACACTGAATCTTGCTTTTCTCCTGCATAACAAAACCTTCTAGTTCTATTTAGACCTGAGTTCTCAGTCCCAAGAGCATGTTGTTTCTTTCTGGTGACCACCAGAGGAAAAGATTAAGGATATTTTCTGCGGTTTACTTTCTTCCCTAAGGGGATTTCAACTACCAACACAGAACCAATTAAGCTTTCTCTCTCAGATGACCAGTGTCTGAATGTTCAGAAGCTGGTACAAGCCTCACAAGACTTTCTTTCCATCAATACTCTCAGTGACAAACTAAAAGAACAGATAAAAGCTCATCTGCCAAAATTCACGGTACCCTGGGTTGTCAAGAATTTCCAGCTTTCAAAATAAAATGCATTTCTCCCACATTGCATTTCTCCCCGAAATCGCTCAAATTAATTTAGATTTGCAAAAGTGTGAAAAAAGACAACAAATTTGCCTGGAGAAAGTTTCTTTACATTCCAAAGGAAACATCTGAGGAGAAAAATGCTTATTTCATAGTTTATAGAGATTTAAAGAATGAACTGAAATAAATACAAAATAAAACCCTACATTTTCAACCAAATAGTTTTGTATTAAAGATTAAGGAGTACATGTTTTTATACAAACCTCTTCTTCTTCCCAGTCTATCAAGTCCCAATCATAAGCAATTACTGCTCGCCTTCTTTTCCAAAATTCCAGAAAAACAGTGGCTAGAGCAAGTAGAAAAAGAGATGCAAAATTGTTTTTAAGTCAAGAAAATGTTAATGACTATCACAAACTGTTGAATGAAGCTGTTACATTATTTTAAGTTTTTGCATAAATGGGTTCCTTAGAACAGCAAATCATGCTGATGATCAAAGCTGCTTTCAAAAAGCGTTGCTTTCTAAGGATTAGCTTGCTTGCTTCAAGTATGATTGAGGCTTTAGAGTTTTCATTTAGTGCTAAATGAGAATGTTTAATTTCTAACCAACCAAGGGAGGGCTCTCAAAGAATAAAATTGTTCCTGTGACTCATCACTGCTAGATAAAGCAGATTTCTGATGAAGCTAAAGGTTTCTTGGGGCCATTGCACATAAAGGAGTAACTTTGCTTCTTTGAATACCATTCATGTTACACAGAAACCATCACCCAGAGGAAGCCCAGTCCCACTGCATTTGAAAATCTGTGGAGTACTACTGGGGAAATGGGAACTTCCAGTTTACACCTTTTTAATCCAACCCCTTTGTTTTTTACACTATGTGAGTTCATAAAGGGTGTGTGGTATTAAAAAACTGTGTAGTACAGCCCTTATTGACAGAGTTCAAGATGGAGTAACAGGCCTGCTCCCAACTGCTATGGGAAGATGACTGGGAGTAAAATTAGAGAAAGCAAGGAGGTTATGTTCATATCCTGAACAGAAGTTTGAACAGTATGGGAATTACAGGGTAAAATACAGTCGCTGCTCCCTGGATGGAATGCGGGTGGCATGCCTGAAGCCTATTCCACCATGACTACCCAATCTGCAAATTTGAGTATGTGCTAAGGGGAATGGAATGGAGGGTGGAGCAGAATGGAGACACAGAGATCAGGCTTTCATGTAAACTTTGCAGGGAGGGGAACTTTGATGGCACTTTGCAGCTGATAATCACATAGCACCCGTCAGCCAGGGGAGATAGGAGAAGGTGTCTTGTTGCTGAGCCAGCAACTGTGGTGAAATCGTTGTCCCTGGATGAACTGGGTTCATTAAAACCTAACTGTAATATTAACACACACCTCCATCCCAAAGTCACCTGCCCCCCCTCACTGGACATGCACTCCATATTTAATTTCTTTAAGAGAGAAGTGAGAGAATTTTACACCTATCAATAACAAAGGTGTGTATCACTAGAGCCACTCAAGCTCCACCTAAATGTACAAAACAGAGTATAAAAGTAAGTTAAGAACGGGGAAAAGTTAGAGAAGGCTCCATCATAACTTCTGGGGTCAGGGGACGGGTTGAACTTGTCTCCTCTTCCCAAGGAGCTGGGTAATAACTGTACTCTGTTCTTGCTGAATGATCTTGAGCTAGGTTTGATTGATGATTAGAACTTGTCTGGATATTGCTTTGAATACATTTTTTGCAGTCAGCTACTGTCACTGTCAATCTTGGAACTTTCACCTGTCACAATTTCCACTCACAATGTGTATATTAATAAAGAGTGTTGTCCCCTAAGCTGTTGGTGTGACTCCTTCAAGGGCACTGGCAGTTGCCAGCAGTGGGAAACACACTTGAATAAAAGTGTGAAGACCTGAGAGGGGTCTTTCTTCTGCTGTTGGTGTGTGTCCCTGAACAAGTCAGTCAAACCATCCTCTGGCCCAGAGGGCAGCTCAGTGGAGAGTCACCAGGACAGTGGTAAGAGAGTGTTTGCTGATAACAGGACATTGACAGTGCTCAGACACAGAGGTATTGGCTTTTCTGGAGCACTGACAGACCAATCAAATAAAAAGGATTTGAGGAAATCCCCCCTTTAATGTGACAACTGTGCTTCCATTTTTTGATGGAAAGAACAATCAGGAAAACAGTAAAAACATAATATGCTCATAATCCAAAGATTAATACTCAGACTGGTTAAAGTTACAGGGGTTTTAGACATTTATTTTGTGTAAACAATGTAGAAACTACCTAAAGCTAACACAAATCAATGGGCAGGCTTCCACTCCCACTGTGAAGTTTATCTCTTTCCTTTATTGCTCACTGAGAAGAAGCAGATTGATAAACAGAGAACATAAACCTCTTTGTTCAAGAGCTAGCACAGTATCAGCTGTGTCACAATAGTCTGGCAGTATATTTCAGTCATAAAAGCATCTCCATAAAGGTTTGTTTGCCCTACTGCAGCATATTGATAAAAATGAGACCTGATATTAAGTACTGCCATCAGTTTGGCAAAAGTTAATTTTTAGATAGTAAGAATTATGTTTTATTGTACTAGCCAGTGCAGGGAAAGTGTGCTGAGGAAATGAACACTACAAGCAGACAAGGTAAGGTATCAAAATCACATGTAAGGAAGCAGATATTTTGTTTGAAGACATTTTCATATATCATGTAATTATTTTTCTGGAAGCTGGAATTATGTTACACCAAGAAACAATCACTTTGATTTTAGTCTAATAGAGAGTCATGAGCCCAATGTTTCTATAAATGTTTGTAATAATTGCAGTATGATTGGTTGTGATCAGCAAAACTAGTAAGTGCTAATGAGGCTCCACTGCTGCTGAACCACACCATGGTTCATTCCTTATTTTTTTTTCTGGTAGAACTGCTTCTCTCCTATCAGCTCATATTGAATTATTTTGTTCAAGTTAAACATGTAGTCCTGCACTGTTTGGAAACCTAGGAGAAAGAAGCCTGATTGATTTCTACCACTTTGTTCCCATTCAAAAAGCTGCTGGCAGCAGAACTCCAGTAGATGTTTGAGTCCCAGCCCTGAACCTCTCAGATATGCCTTTGTTGAACAATACTTCTTTTCTTTCTTGTTTTTCCCACACCTGGAGTGAGGAATTTATACATACTATGTTTAGCACCTTTAGCACCTGTCAGAGTAAGTATGTGAAGTTCCTGAAGCTTCTTTAGAAAGTTGTTTCTAATAGTTAAGTAGAAAATATGATGTTCTGTACAGTGCTGTTTAAGCTTTCACTGTGTTACACTTTTCTCCCTCTATTCAGGTCAGTATACAGTTTTCCCTTGCTAGATATTTTAAAATGTGCTATAAATAACCATTTTTGATTGATTCACTGTGCTGCTGAGGTCTTCTAAAAGTACTGCCTTTTCAAATTTCTCTGCTTATTTTCTAATTTGAATTTCAACTACAAATACCCTATACAAACTTCAGCATTCTTTCCTGACTTTGACATTCAATAGGACAGAGTTGTATTTTCCCACTTGTGTGTTTTCCCATTTGTGTAAACCAGATGTTGAGTTTTCTCAAAAATTCCTGCTTGGAATTTTGCATTTCTCATTTGCCTTAGCCCCCAGATCTTTTCCTATATTATGTTTGTCCTGCTTCAGAACTCAACCTTGCAGCTGGGTCCTCAATATCCACTTGTACAAAATGCTGTCTTAACATCATTTCCTCAGATGCTTCTGTAGCAAGTTGTGATCTTATCTTGTAATGCAAATGGCCTCTTGTTGGAAATAGCTTTACCCTGACCTTCTCTCAGAAATCCTCTCTCTATTGTATTTCAGAGCACCATTTAATATATCCATCCTGACTCCTAGAATATATTCTATATACCAGCAGTGTTGCTGAAGAACATCCTTAAATTCTGTCTCCTCAGAGAGCAGATCAATGTCAATGTTTTATGCTAGAGGCAAGAATTGTAGGAAAGTAATTTTTTTTTTATTAGACTAACAGATACATACAGAAAAATTGTTTTATGTTGGCATTTCTAATTGCTTGAAAAAAGTGTTAAGTTCTTCATGCCAGTCCTTTTTTTCTCCTCCCAGTTTTGCCTCTCAGCGAGTGTTCTAAAGCTATTTCTTTTATCAAAGGAAACATGCTACACAGGAAGAAATTTCAAAAAGGATTTTTCTTGCATCCCTTGGTCCCCCAAAGATGTACACAGAGAGAGAAACTACTGTCAGCCTACCCTGTCTTCAGCACAGCTTTAGAAATGATAAATTGCTGGACTTCCCTATTGAACAGTTACAGAATTTTGCTATAGAGCCTCAGGAAACATCTTGGCAGTAACAGCTTTGCAATAGGTTTCCCCAGTTCCTCAACTGGAAAAGTAAAATCTGCAATTCCATCTGGCTTTACTGAAACATACTGAAGTCAACTGAGTGCCAAATTTACCTAGATTTCTTTAATGAGAATTACTTTTCCCTTCACTTTAAATGTCAACATTTTTTTGAATTAACATCTTTCTCTCGTTTTCTGTCTTTGTCTAGTAGTTTAGATTTGTTATTTTTTTTTTCTGGCAAAAGTCATAACACAGTTCTAGCTGCCTTTTTTGGTTTTGCTTTTGTTCTCTTCTTATGAAAGAACTGCCATAATTATTTAATATGTCAGTGTCTGTCAAACTGGATCATCTGGAAGGCTGAACTTTTCACAGCCAATATTTTATGTGTTTTCCAGTTGTTTCATGCTGACAGAAGAAACATTTCCACAATCCAACTGCTATCATTGATTTTTCTCTTCCTCTATGATTTACTGCGATGATGGCAATGCCTGCAGCTGCCAATAGGCCTACTGCAGACTGAAAACCCACTTAACACAGGCAGTAAGCCAACTCCTAAATACAGTACCAGAAAATCCCTGGAAAGCGTGACTTCCCCTATTTGATGTTGCTTTAGCCAATCTGCATGGAAAATATCTCCACAATATCACTGTTTCTCTGCAAAGCCTTCTTTAAGGAAGTATGGTTTGTGCAGAGTCAGAGGACTGCTCCATTCCCAAACCAAACCCTACACTCAGAGCTCTTGCTGGTGCTGCCCCTCTGTCCCTCTTGGCAGTCAGCTCACAATCACAGTAAGCCAAAAAAAGTGATGGGGAGAGCTCTCACCCCAGCTGCTGTCCTATAGTCTCTTCTGCAGTAGCCAAATCATCCAGAGGGCAGCTTCTATTTGTATTTTTTTCTTATCTCACTGTGGACTTAGGTGCTGTGGATGCATGGGTGGGCAGTGCACTGCTCAGTCCTGGCAGGCTGCTGTGGAGATTCCCAGAGGGAACTGGGTCTGGGAGTCTGTCAGTGATGCTGAAGGAAGGGGAGGAAGGAGAGGCTAACCAGAGTGAGATGTGGCTCCTGCCAACTAAAGAGAGGGAAGAGGGAGGGTGTAGAACATGTTGTAGGCAGCCGTGTTCAGCCTCCTCAGCCTTCTCAAAGGCAGCAAGCACAAGGCAGGACTGGGCACGGCCACCTCTGTGAGGGACTCCCCTTATCTAGAGCTGCTTTTCCTACAGCCCTGGATCTAAACTAAGACACAGAAGCCGTGCTGTGAGCACAGCTGTTTTCTGAAAGCACTGTTATTGTTAAGGAGGAACAAAAGCACTGGTGGAAAACTCTGCACTCCCAAGACGTGCTCACCAGCAGTTAGGAACGCTTCCATAAACATTCAGCAATGTTAACCCATCAGTTTTCCTACCTAGAGAGGTCCCTGCCTTGGAAATAGAGATGTCCTTGTCTTGGAAATTCTCAACTTCAGTGAATACATGGAGAAAGAGTTTGGAAAAACTGAGTAAACATCTAAAAGTAATCTTTAAGGCATAGAAATTTTTGGTGATTCTTAGCTCTCTGTAGCTCTAAAACAAAGATGAGGTATCAAAGAGAAACATAAAATTTGTATGATTTGGGGATTTTTCTTAAATGTGATTTATAATATTTTAATATTGTCAGTATTACATGAAATGGAATAAATAGGTTTGATTGGTGTATCACCTAATTTAATTGGTTAACTAAGACAAAACTGGAGTTTTGGAGGTAGGAATTGAGGTAGACAGGGTAATCTCTGTTGTTCTGCTGTCTCTCATGTCATTTCCTGGATATTTCTTGTGGTTCAGTAAAGAGATTTGCAGTTTAAAATTAAGAATATAAGAATTACTTGGACACCTTTCCAAAGCAGCTGGAGATGTGTAAGACCAGGAGAACAATGACTAAATCTGGATAGCTCAAGGACTTGGATGCTGTTTTTGAGTCACCTTGTTGAGCCATTTTCTACATTAACCTTCTCTCAAAATGGCTTGGTAGCAGCTAAGAGCCTGGGTGTGTTTAGGGTTGTTTGAAATAATCTTTGTGCTGCCAGAAATTACTGATTCCTCTTGCCTTCAATTCTGCCCACATGACATAGTAGGAAAAAGAGTTGACCCAAAAATAGAACATTTCTATGGGCAAAATTCAGCCTCCATGGCAACACTCAGATCAATTTGACATTCAGTGAAATATTTTATTTATTTCATTGGTGTTTGGCTTTAACTGCAATCAGCTTACATAGATTTAAGTTTTACTGCCTTTCTGCAAGGTGGGGAAAAACTACATTACCTCATTTTAATACTGACACTAAACTGAGCTGCCCTAAGCTAGGAGAAGCCCTGAGCAGTAATAGAGAGAAGGTCTTAGTACCAATGGATTTAAAAATGGTTAGAAATTCCACAGAATTATAATATATATATATATATATATATATATATATATAAAAACTACATAACTGCATTCACAGTTTTGTTTTAATTAAAATTATTATCAAATAAAAACTTGATTAACTAATTCCATCTTCCTTTTTCAGAAACAGAAAAGTCTCAAGCCTATATTCTTTTTCTTAGTATCAGAAAAAAAGTGTGCTGGAAAACAAAAGGGCCTATGTTGCATTACATTCTTTAAGAAAAAGATGGCGCAATTAAAATATCAAAATGAAAACTTACCCCACACTGCCATGAAAACAGCAAAAAAGACAGTAGCTCCATTGTCAAAAAGGTGGGTTACCTGAGAGAGATATTAAAATTATCAATTTGTGAAAATAAGCCCTTATTTTCTATTTCCACTTATGAAAATTAATGTGATCATGAGTTTAGCTGGTCTGACAATCCTGAATATCCTTCCCTTGACACATGAAATCCACCTGTGAATTTTCAGGGCTGTTTGACAGCCTGGCCTGGGACTGACCCCTGCCAACACCAGATGTTAGCATCATTTCAGACCCAAAGCATTAATATTATGGAGCCATGTAGAGAGGATGGATGAGGAGATAAAGGCTGATGTCCAGGACACCATGACACACGGCTCAAGGGCACGACCTCTGAGACTCCTGAATCTCCAAGTGCAGATTGCATTCAAATGTTTTACAACTCAGACTAAGTATTGGTGAACAACAGTGTTAATGTTGGCTGAACTTGATCTGTCCCTTCAAGACTTTATCTACCCAAGCTCACTAAGGGCAAATTCAAAAGGCAAAATTCACGCTTTTACCAGGAATCATCTATTTGCATAGCCTAAAACATACCTTGGCATAAATGCAGCTGTCTGACAACCTCATGAAGGGGCAGTATTTATCACATATAGGACACATAATGATATCTGTAGCTTGGCAGACTTCTTTACTGGAAAAATAGAGAAGATGAAAATTAATAGCTTCTTAACTACAACAATCTGCACGGCAATCTGTCTGGATTGATGGATAGGCTTTGCTAATATTCATTTACATATTGAACAAAACTGGTCTGTAACCTAAGCCAAGATGTTCATAACTGCATGTGCATAATTAATATTTGTTGACTGTCTAAGACTACAGAGTCATAACTGCAGAGTGCAGTTCTCCAGGGACAGCCTAGCAGTATCTCTTCACCATTTCCAGCTTCTCCTTGAGTCACAGTGACCTTTGCTAGGAGGAGGATGAGGGTAACTTCAAACAAAGTTATTCTTGTGACTTAAGTGCCCAAAAACTTAGAGATGCATCACTCAGGAGAAGGTCCAGTATTCTCTTCACCTGAGGAATGCCTCTCTGTGGTGGATCTTTGGGAAAGGCCTTATGTAGAGTGAAAATTCCCCACTCTCATGCTGGCCTCTTGAAGAGTAATGAAGGAGTCGACTTTTTCCCTACTTTGTTCTGACTTGCCAGCACCATTAGCAACTGGAACTGGGCAGAAGCATTTCCTTTCATCCCACTTCAGGAGCATAAAACATGGGAAGTTTGTTACCATACCATATCTTATGACAACTAAGCCATCTTTTCTTGGCTGTTCATTCAACAGTTCAAAATAAAATAATTAACAGCTTGTGGGAAGATCTCTTAAATTATTCATAATAACCCACAGCTGCAACTTCTTTATAAAAGTTCCCACATTACCTGACTTGGCAGTGGTTCAAAGTGGTGACTCCATACAAAAAGACAAACAATCCAATGAAGGCAGCTGGGAAGAGCATCCCTGTGTACCAGCCTAACCAGGCAAAGTACAGCCCAATTTTCTCACCAAAGTACCGTCTGTTTTAAAAACAAAACACAGCAAAGTTACCTGCTAATTAGAATAATCTACTTAATCTTGCTCATTAGTAGAAAAAATAAAATTCTATCATATCTAAAAAGTAGATTAAAGAGGAAGAAAAGCCTTCAGCTAAGCTTCTAAATACACACTGAGGGACCTGCCTCAGGAATGAACTTAAAACATTAATTAAAAAATTCAAGAACCCCAGTTTACATTTAGATAAGTGGAGACCTCATGAAGGAAACACTGAGTTACTTTTAGAAAGCTGGTTCTTTGTATTTGGGAAATTGATGGTGTGCTTTGATTTTAGCTGTTGGACTTTACTGCCCAAATAATTGCGTTGAAATAAATTTTATCCCTAAAGCTTGTTTAACAGCAAAAATTATTTGAGCTCAAATTAGCTCTAAGAATTCAATTAACCAGAGCTCATTCTCCAATACAGTTTATTTTCATTTGATTATTTATTTTCTTAGCTCAGCTCCTGGAAAACTAATTTCATGATTCTACTGCAGTGGAAAGTGAAGTGCAAGTGGGGTCCATCATCTTGCAATGGATTGAGGAAAGCAGTCTGAATTGATCCTAATTTATTAGATATGTTGCTCAAAAACATGCGGCAAAGTAGCTACAAAGATGTGTTGCTACATATTCATTAGCAAATTTCCTCCTCCCAAACAGAGCCAAGCCTTTATTTTTTGTGTTAGGGAACACATCAGGCACACAAAAACCTGCTGAGCTCATCAGCAAAGGAGCAGGCTCAGGTATTGTCCTGTGTCTGATTTGTGCACAGGAGGCTGAGATTTTAGGGGATTATTTACAAGACCGGTTTTAAAGAATGAGGCAATGTGATATATTTGTGTTTCAGAGACTTTGCAGAATACTTTAACTTGCATGTCCTCTCAGTTTGAAAATAGCTGCTGCTGGAAACTGGCTTTCACTTTAATGATGCAACTGCTGATCTATCCAGAGAGTAAGTGCAGTGGCCCAGCAGTGCTGTCTCTTCTGTGCTACCAGAAAACATCATTGGCCAAACCTTCTCAGTGAGAATGGAAAGACCTAGGACTGTCTCTAGTGCTGTGTGCCCTGGAGGACACTTGATCTGGACTGCTCAAAATTACCAGTTTTTAAGTTGTTATTAAAAATTCCCAGTGTGAGAAATATCTCTCTGGCCTGAGCTCATGCTCAGCTAAAAGACACTGACTTGCAGTGACTATTTTCATTTGAGTTTGCCAGATCTGTATAAGAACACAAACATTGCCATTTTGTTTTTATTCTTTTGTCATTCAACAGAGACTCAAATTCACAGGCTAAAGAGAAGGGAAGCTAATGCTAACATGCTCAGTTCTGACAAGGCAAAGGGTCTGATTGTAAAAAACACACTGCAAACTGCTTTTTAAGACCTGACTTAAGAGTGTAAATGAAACCTTTGGCCTAATTACTTTCCTTACCTAGGATGTCAGTCTGTGCCTGCACCTCCAGAAATGCAAACTCACATCTGAGCTCACTTCCACTGAAGATGGACAACCTATTTTCCTCCATGTATACAGTTTGAAGTAGTGAAGCCCACCTAACCCTCATCAAGCTTTATTTTTCACTTCATACTTCCTTGTTCCAATCCTCTAGCTGACAAGCATTAATGACAAAAATAGTCTCCTATCCTGTTGGACCCTTCAATCTAACAGTGCAAATCATAGTATTCTTTTTGATCTAGAAGTCAAACATCTTCATCCTAGATGAAGACCCAAGCAAAGTTCGGTGTGTGCATAAGGAAGACTGTCCATGATGGGAATCAACCCTTCCCTGAAAAGTAAGGAAAAGGCATCTGAGCCAGGTTTTAAAAATAAATGAAGGATGTTGACATTACTGTGGTACGTATTGGTTTAAACATGGAGAGACAGCCTTGGGGTTCCATTATTGCCCTTTGCAGCACAGCTGGTACTCCAGAGGCACAGGATGTACTACTGTAAACTGCATCAGGATCAATTTAAAATATCATGTCCTCTGGCCCCATAGTTTGCATACTTCTCCTTTCAGTCCCTGCTCAGATACCACTCAGTCAAATGCTATGGAAACAAACTATGCCAGTAAGAAGGTCTTTGGAGGCCTTCCTAGGTGCCATACTCAGAGCAGTTCCACATTTATTCCAGTATGTAATTCAGCTAGTCTGGACCATCATGACCCTCAGGACATGAATAATGTGTAGAGATACCTTTGTCACTCCCTTCAATTTGCCCCAAATACCTGTTTGAAGAACACATTTGTTTCTTCTCTTCTTCTGTCACTATGTAAGGAGCAGAAATTTCATATAGCTTGCCTCAGTGTGGGCAGTTCTCTCCAAGCCAGGGCTCAGCAATGTACACAAAGAATTCTAGAGGATTTTTTTCCAGAATGCATCACTGTGCCTTACTTATACCTAAATTTCACCTGTTATCATTCTGCTCATTTCAAGGCCACTTTAAAATTTTCTGGTGTTGATAACATCTTTGTGTTCTTGTTAACTTTGCTAATTTATTACAATCCAATTTTTCAGATTATTAATATGGTCAGAAAAAAATAGTTTGAGTCTTTAATGGTTCTCCCACCGAAAATTTTTCTCCACAAAAAGCAGAGACATAAAAGACCCCCAGCACCTAATAGAACAATCCATCTATCCTATCCTTATATGTGCTGTACCATCAAAATAATAATAAAAATGTAATTTCAGCTTCTCAGTTGTAAGCTAGCCTGTATACTATCCCCTCAATATCAATTACCTTAATGGTGAGTTTTGTACCCCCTCAACCCATTTCCAGTGGTAGAGCTATGACTTAATTGGGTCAAGATTTCAATATCAATATTTATCAATAAGGCACATTTTTAAAAAGTATTAAGCTATAAAGTCTAATTTCAGACCTATGAAATGTGTTATTGGGTTATCCTATGTTTAATGACCTTCATTATAGAATATTTTGCTTTCAGCATGCCTAGAAGGAAGTCGTGGATCTAGAACATAGACAGATCAGGGCTCAAGCCAAGAACCTATCTATTTTCATTTATTGTTTTGCAGGTAAGAATGAAATTTTATACAGAACTTTCTACATCACAGAAACTAGAGCTTTCCAGCAGGTGTTCTGGGCATATGAAATGATGGGGTGGGTAGGAAGGCTTAACAGAAGACTGATAGGGAGTAGACAGCAGTCAAGACATTTAATGGAAACCTGGAGTAAAATGCAGGTTACTCATGCATCAGTTTTTACTTCCAGGTTCATTTAGATAGCTTCAAATTGGCTTAAAAACCATTGTTTTCTCCCTGTGTTTTTGTCCTGTGAGTTATATGCACAAGCAGCAGCAGGAGCATTTTGTGCACAATTAAGAGGGAAACTGCAATGCACAGAAGTGTGAAGGAGGTGAAAGTCCACAGGAATCACTGAAGCTGTTTCTGTTGATTTACATGGTCCCAGAGCATATAAATATAACAAGTCCTGTTTCTTTCCAATTATAATCAATTCTAAGGATCATAAATTGTTCTTGTAAAGTATCTATGGACACTAAATTCCAAGAGATGCGTAATTAAAGTCACGGTGCCACATCTGTTGACTAATAGGAGTAGATTTGTAAGCTACACCAAGTCTGGGCCACTGCACTGCCACATGTTTCAAAGCAGAGTGGAAGCAGAATCACACAATTTCCCTCAAATGACTTTTTCCTCATTTATTTTTAGTGACTAGCATCTCCATAACAGCCAGCTGATGAGATTAAATGATATTTGGGAGTTGCCAAATTGGCAGCACAGGAGATGGAAACCTCCTTTTAACATCTAAGAAAAAAGTAAAACAGCACAGAAGTAGGAACATTTTCACTTATCATTGTGGTAACTTGACTTTAAGGTAGAAATAACACATGTAGTAATGACATAATTGTACCATCGGCATCTAATTTATTTCTTAGCCTTTCTAAAGCATAATATCAACTAGCAGCATAAGTTCTGGCCAGATGTCTGTGGAAAAATCAATGTCCAGCCACTCCTTTTGTACAGATGACAACACTAAACCCTTCAAGCATGATCCCACATAACCCCTGCTATGGGGGGAAAAAAAAATCCTGCTGTAGAACTGGTGCTGAAAAAAAGCTTCTTTTTAAAGTGTGCCCTCTGAGACACTTCCAAGTGAAATGAACAGCAGGTCTTGCTGGTGTCATCAGTTCTTCAAGGAAAAGTCTCCCATTCAATAGACATCTGAACTGCTGAGCCTGGCAGGAGACATGGAAGGTTCATTCACGGGTGCTGGATTACTCACATTTCCTTAGCTCCTCCCAAATCTTCAAATCCTCTGAAAACTCAGCAGGAGCTGAGGAAATGTGAATAACTCAGTATCTGTGAAGTGAGAAGAAAAAGACATCCCCTTCTCTTTTTTTGCCACCCTCCTTCAGTGAATTCATCACAGCTGTGGATGTGTTCCTGGTGACAAATGGCAGGCTGGGCTGGGGCTGCAGCTTTGGAGCTGCAGAGTTTGGTGGCTTGTGACTCAGTCTGCTGCCAGTGCTCAGGGAATCTCACAGCTCCCCCTGCCCCTCTCCTCTTTGGGTAAACACCTTCTCTCAACAACAGCAGGACACTTCTGACCTCAGCTAGGGAGTCTATAGCCTTTTTTTTTTTTTAAATAGATTTTGAAAACTCTATTTGATGAAAAAATTAAGTTTCTTAAAATATCTTAAACTTTAAACCCAGGCTATGCAAGACAGCTGCTATCAAGGTCTAGAATAATCATATCTCTAACATTGCTTATTCTATAACCATTTATTCTCATATTTAAAAAAATCCTTTCAGATGTCTGATCATCAAATTAAACCAAACACCAGATGTTGCCTCAAGAGCACTTTCACGAGCAAGAAGTGATGAAGAACAGTAGCCTTGACCACTATGGACAAATGCTATAAAACTCTATAAAAATAAGTTGTTTGTAGTGTAATAATATCTTTTTGTGTACTAGGAAATTGAAAGCAAAAACCCCTTCAGTATAACTGTTGGCTCCTCCATAAATCAACAATTTCTATTGTGTAATTTGACAGAAATTTCATATTTCTATCCAGAGTATTAAAAAAGAAATAAAAACCTTTTGGGATTAAATGATGAGATTTAATAAATTATTTTGTAAAGCATTAAAAGGATTAAATGACTCAGTAAAATTTTTTATTGTATTTCTTGGTTAACTTTTTATTCATGGAAATGAAACTCTCTGTTTTACCAAATGGATAGGTTTTATATGGCCTTAATCAATAAAACTGTTAGTCTCCAGGGCTACCCTCTACAAATCTTTCATCTGGAAACAATTTTGAGAATAAGTAAGAGCAAAGTTTTCTATTAGTTGCAGGACTTATGAAAGAGGAAATTAATAAGCTGGACCAATTGCATGTTGCAGATGACCCTTCCTGATGGCCAATGTATCTTCAGTGCTTGTGATACATCTGAAGACTTTATTAATAGATTCTTGTAGCTCCATATTCCTCTCTTCAAGTAGAAAAAGCCCATTACTGTCTAATAATACTTCTACCAACATGATCAGTAAAGGCTCTGGTCTCTGTATGTGCAAGAAATATGTAATCCTCTATTAGTGCATGCAAGGCTATTTGAAAACATTTTTTAAAAGGATTGTAAGAACTTGGAGTCATATCTCAGCTTTCTCAGTGTTTTTTTCTTTGCAGACTGCATTCCAAGATGAATAAAGATCTGGACAGTGGTGACAGGTCTGAGTTAAAGGGCGGTGGCACAGAGGAGACTTCCACCACTAGTGTTGCTGAGCACGGTAGCACACTCAGTAACTGTAAGCTCTGCTCTGTCCCAGTTGTAAGCATCATGAAAATTCATCCAGAACTCATTCTGTGGCTGCTTTTTGGAAAAAGATCTATCTGGTGAGAGCCTATCTTTTACCAAAGACGTGCTCCGAGGAGGAAGAACTCTTCCTGTGGGCAGACGTCTAATCAAGTCTATCCAGCCTCCACAGATTTCTCTCTTCCTTTTTTTTCTCTCTTAAATAAACACTTAATTACAAATTACTGTGCCAGGAAACTCTGGAAGGAAACGTCTTTCTCTTTCAATTCCTTCTACAGACTCTATAAATATTTCTTTGGATGTAGTGTCACCATGAACTAAATGGTTTCCCATGACTTCAGGGTCAGTTTTTAAAAAACACATGAATTAACTGAGCTTTTCATGGTTTTGTCAGAAGTGAAACAACCTATGTGACACAGCAAAATCAGGTAAGTCTTACCTTACAAGATCCAATGGCTGGTATTTATACCACACTCCCCAGGAAGCCCAGCACTCATAGAGCAGGTGTCTGTGGTTTTCTGCTCCATGGGTTTTTATTGAATTCTTACTTCTGTAACTTCCCTAAAATACAAATCCAGACATTAATGAATAACAGCAATAAAAAATAATATTTAAGAAATCTCTCCTACTAGAGGTATGGATAACACAATTTATGCAAATTCCATGCTTGTGCTCCAAAAGCTAAATATGGCATTAAAAAAAAATAAAATCAACTGATGTCACTAAGATTTGAGATTATTCTTCCTAAGAAATTTATAATAAATTAAATTCAAGTGATAGCCTATAAAAGCAGAGAAAATATTTGGAGAATATAAAAAAAGAAACCATAATGTGATGCTTTTCCTCTCTGAAAACACACTGATAAATCAACTCAAACAGTTTTTACAGAATAGATCCAGAACAACTCCCTTTACTCATCTCTTTTTGCAAGAGAACACCCCTAATTTTTCCCCAAGGAAAAAAACATTGCTAAATGGAAGAATGTCAGCGGCAAACATTAGTAAGATTGAGGATAAATAATTACACAATTAATAATTCATTTTGAGGGAAATGTCTGTTCAAAATGAAAAGAAAAAAAAAAAAGAGCAAAATACCTCATGAAGAGGAAATGCAGCTTCATAGGAGCCATTACTGAGCAATCGATTCAGACCTAAGAATCAAAAGTATTCAATTATTTACCAATAGGAGCAGAAAGATTGCTAAGTAAAAAGCAAAACATATTTTCATCAACTGGCTAAATGAAGATTGAAGCAAATTAACAGTACACGATACCTGTAGAGAAATGAATCTTCTATAGATTTTGATAACTAAGATATAACACAAAGAAAGACTTGTTCAAATATTAATCAGAATCTATAATTTATTGAGCTACAGGCTTAAAGGTTCATTTGCCAAATCTATCTTTAGTGTAACTTCGGTGCAATTGAACACCAGGTTTAAAGTTCAACCTTATAAAATATGGTCTAACAAAACTATTTGGATGAAAGACTGCATATCTTGTGAGCTAAAAACTTCAGGGAAGGTCTTGACACTTGAATTTCAGATGAATAAAGCAACAGAAACTCTTAATTTCCATATGATAACAACTTTCTAAAATGTGTTCAACTTATGTCTTATGAAAGTTGCTGGACAGACAGAAAAGAACAAGGCAAGCTGCAGCAGTACAAGACCAGAAAGAAAACCAGGAACCTGAACCAAAATCATTCCTATGTGGCACAAAGAAGTAACCATACAACCCACTCACTCAGGCCTTGTCTCTCTTTAATGAGAGCCTTGAGAAATAATGCTTGCTGAGATATTGGTGCTTTTCTCTTGAAAAGTCATCAAAATAGGACTGAACTGTTAAAAGGCAATGCAAAATAAAACATCCACACTAAGAACCTGGAGGTATTTGAACCCTATTGACCAGAAGGCATAGAGTCTTGATTCCTTTCCTCATTCACAGGGGACAGAGAGCATCAAGAAGACAGCAGTGAGAAGTATTAAGTCAACATGAATAACACTTTCAGTGGTAATATCAGTATCTGCCTGGCAGAATATGCTTTCTTCCAGTGTCACTGTCAGAAAAGTAAAACTTGTACAGTTGAGCTGGGCTTTGCTCTGCCCAGTGATCAATGCAAGGTTGTGTTGTTCTTTATAGGTACAGCACAAATTGATATGTGAGGGAATTGGGATCTTGAGGTAGGCAGAGATTGCTGGTGTTTGGGCTAGATGCAGCATAACCTCTGCTCAGGGCTATTGCTGCCCTCATCCCAGCAGCTGAGAAAGAAAGAAATAAAAAAGTGAAGTTCTGGGATATTTCTCTTCCTCTTCAGGACAGGTGAGGTTTAAACAGCAGGGAAATGAAATAGACTGCAGAGTTTTATGGAGATTGTCTCCACATTTGTCTCTGTGTGGTACTCGAGCAGTACGTGCTCTGTATGACTGGGCAGAAGGTGGCCACTGTTTCATGTTCTGTCCCTCCTCTGTCACTGACTGCTCTCCTAGACCCGCATGTGGGCCACTCCGAATTTCCCCTCCACTCACTAATTGAAAATGAAGCCACAGCTATGCATAGCATTCTTTGCACTGAGGACATCAGTGGTGAACTCCCTTTTGACTTACACCAACTACAGAGATACAGTCTTCCATCTCCCTCAGATATGGTATCCAGGGAGAAGCCCTGTAGCCTGAGATGCAGAGGCTCAGAGCAGCACAAATCTTGCCATCCTTCCAAGCACATTTTTTATGAAAGAATAAAAGTTTTCCTGCATGAGTCTCTCTGCTTCTCCACTGCTCATAATCTGCTCATATTTCATGTTTAAATCAGCCTCTTCCCTTGCAGAGGTGATAAATCCCATGTGGTGACATGTGCCTGTGAAAGCTGACTGATATTACAGGGGGATGATCACATCTTCCAGGCAAAGCCCATACAACAGCAGTGGGTGAGATGTAAACAGTCAAAACTGAGGTGGTTAAAAAGGAAGGAAAAGAGTCTGTTATGAAGCCAGGCAGGTTTCTTTCTTTTTTTAAACGCACATTTAAAAGCACATTGCTCAGTACTTACCAATTTTGTTTTTCCCTTCTTCATATTTCAGTCTTTGTAAGATATGGTGTACAATTCTACTTCTTGTAGCATTGTTGAAGAAAGTATCTTTGTTGTGTATTATGAAGCTACAAGAAAATAAAAACCAAGGGCATCTCAGAAATATGTAATAGCACGTTTAAGGCAAATATTTAGTTCCATTAATTTCTGTAGCACTCTAAAAATCTACAGCACGAGGCAAGTGCAAGGAGAATTAAAGACACTTGATTAAGAGATGATTAGCCAGGTGAGATGCTGTCAGTAACAGTATTCATGCTCTAACAAAGAATTACATGGAGAAGTCTGGAGAAAGATAGGAGATATTTAAGTATTCATTACGATAAGCATCACTTTTAGATAATTCACTGAAAACTACGAAATTCTTCACGAAAATTTGCAAAAGCATATCTTTGCAAGTGCAGCAGTAGAAGTTCACATCTGTTCCAGGCTTTTTTTGTTATGCTCTACCATTATGAGTCAGTTGGAAACATCCACTTGATAAATAAACCATTCTTACTGAAAACTATTACTGAATAGTATGTTAGAAATTGAAAGTATCATATACTCCTACATTTGGTCCTGGAAGCTAAAATACAGTAGAAAATTAGCTCTCAGAATTCACTTACTGAGTATGAATACAGGTTCTGTGTTTAATAGGTTAGACAGAATTGTGTTGAGTCCGGATAAATTAAAAAAACCCAACAAACCCTGGGGATAGGAGGCAATATTGGTTTCCTCATCTGTGGTTTTGAAGAGCTGTAGAATTGAATAAACTGATAAATAAAATGTTAAGGTCATAGAGGTGTCATAGAGAGATGAGTCTGTAGGACAGCACACTAGACAAATATGACCTTAAATGAGATCATAATCAGGAGCTTGGCGTGGATCCACGTCACCTTCTCTTTTGCACGATGTGAAATTCACTGCTCAGTTTTCCCCTCAGGTAATTTTACCCAAATGAAAATTTGTTTTTTTCAGAATGAATCTTTACCCCTGGGAAATAATATACGGCTTTGCACCTCCACAGTAATTTTGAAAAATGAGGAGTCCAACTTCTGGACTTTGAGAACTTCATCTGATCCCTCTTTATTATCAAAATTCTCAGCTGAATTTTCAATACAATACAGTGTGTACATAAGTTCCTTATGTTCTGCTTCAAAGGCCAACAGTTAAATAAAAAAATAAAATCCTAAAAGTATGTAAGACAAGTTGCTCCAAGTGTACCAGAAGTAATGAAACCTGATTTTCTAGAGGTAACTATTTCATGTGTTCTTTGCCACTCCACACCAGGTACTCACAGGCCATTTCTGTGTCTACAGTCCATTCACTACTGCACTCAGTACTTTGGCTTCCTCCCATTTCCCTGCAATTCCCAAAGTCCTACCCATGGCCTACAGTATCTACCAAAAGGAATTTGATTTATGCATATTGGCTGACCACCAGTAGGCTGGTACCAAACAGCAAATGCTGTTGGTGTCCACCAGCCACTGCCTTTTCTGTACAGGAACAGTTTTGGGCCACCATCCCATTCCAAGCTGCTATTACACAAAAGATATGTAAGACTGAGCTTATCCTTCAGATACAAAAATACATGTGGCTATAAAGATGTATCTTTAATGCTTTCAAATTCAGTTTGAAGTACTCAGTATGTAAAATAATAACTATTAAAAGCATTTTGAGAAAAAAAGAAATAGTGTCATCATGTGAAGTTTATGCTGACAATGCTGAAAATTATATATGCTGAAATTATATATAAAAAAAATTAAAGTCTGAATCAGTTAGAACAATTGTTTTCAGCTGAAGCTGGAACTCTGTATTAGGCAGTTTTCACAGCAGCAGAAACAATTTAAAAGGCAGGAGTAAAGCAGAAATGAACGATTAGAGATTTTTGCTGTTTATTTAATTTTCTTTTACTGTCTGTCTATCCAAGACCTCACCTCCCAGACAGCACTACATGTTAAAGAACTGTGAAGACAACTTCACAGATATCAAAACAGCATACTCATTTTCATTCTGATTTAGCTACAAGTTCTTGTAGGATTCAACTGTGAATTAAATCACCGCATCTGGGAAAACTGCAACATGGAACCAGATAACACCTTAATCTATTTTCCTTGTAATACAAGGTTATTTTGCCCATCTGTTATCACAACTGTCTCATACTGTAACTAGAGGTAGCCATTTCAACATATTTTCTGAAGAACTTGTTTAATATTTGTATTTAAGCATTTCTATTTTCATGAGTCATGAATGCAAAAAGGCAAAAATCAGGAATTATGCAAACTCTAGAAAACAAAGAAATAATCACTTGTTTAAAGAAACACTTAAGTGATTTGCATTCATTTGCAAATTTAGCAATTGTGTTATTATAGCTTTCACTCTCATATGGGCAAGAAGAAATAACCAGATGTGTCTGTGAAGCAGATGCAAACACCTCAGCATAATAACTGCCATGAAGAACTCTGCCTATTCCAGAAAAGCTGAAGCAGTCCTAAAACACCTGTGAGAATATGAGCTGCAGAGATTCTGCCCTGCCCAATCTTGTGCCAGTAATAGGGCAGGAGGGGAAGAGGTGAGGAAGAACTCATCATGATCAGAGTGGGCCAAAAACATGCCCTTGGAGTGTTTTCCAAAGTTATTCATGAAGACATGGATGAAGAAGAGATGCTAGAGTTCAGAAAAGGTGAAAAAGGGGTGCCAAAAATGATTTGTTTGGATGTCCTGGACCATCCCTAACAACATCATTATTTTGGGATAGAATTGCATGTGGTAACACTTAAAAAATAATCCTCACTTATTTTTGAACATAAAAGTCATAGGGCTTTTAAAATTTGCTTAACTCAGATACTCTGGCTTTATTTCTGTGAAATTGTCTGTAGATCCAGACAGATACTCTGGCTTTATTTCTGTGAAATTGTCTGTAGATCCAGAAAGATCACCATCACCATAATCAATGGGGCAGGGACCTCTGGCACATGAAACAAAAAGAGGCAGACATGAGTGGAAAGCCTTGAAAAGTTGACAGTATCTCAGGTGGTTGTATCTGTGTTACAATATCCCAGTTAGACATTGAAATAAATTAAGACAATGTCAGGGAGGTTTCAATTTATCTCAAAAGTCACAGGAGTTGTTCTTGTCAGAGGATAATCAGGCAGCTCAGTGTAGGACTTATCCCTTTCAACCACCCCCGCTTCTTCCCATGCTTCATGGATGTCTCTTCCCCCCAAATTTTTGTGCTTCAGTTTGTCTTATTTCTGAATGTGGGTGGTATATCCATATTCACAGAATAACCATCAAAGGTATTCCATATTCTACAGCATCCAATGAAGAATTCAGAGGAGAAAGATTTTCTCAGTCTGTGAAGAATCTCACACTTCAAATTTCAGTTCACAGGGGCCAGAGCTGAAGACAATCTCAAACTAGGTACAGATAAACACTTATCAGACATTACTGAGCTATAAATTGTATAAAGCAGAGGCTTCCTAGCAAGTGTTTTAATCCTTGTTGCTTTTAGGTGGAAGAATTTCCTCAGCTGTTCTGTTTCTGCTGCCCTTGTTAGATTTTCAACATGCACAAGGACTTGAATATTCATAAGAGCAGTACAGCTTGTCTTCAGGCTCAATAAGGGTTTAGACTTGATTTATGAGACTCTTCACTGAAGGTTTTGATCATTTTGTTGCTTCATTTGTAAGACAAAAAATAAGTAAGGATTAATACATTACAATTTTTATTACCTGTGAAGTTAATGTATAGGTAGATAAAGCCAGTGATTAGTTCCACAACAGCTATAATCATTAATTTGGTCCTGTAAGCCTTATTTGTGTGAGCTGTCCTTATTCAAAAGGAAAATCCCAAAAAAGATAATGGGAGTACTTTTGGAAGGAAAGGTTCCAGAGCTGATCCTTAATTAAAACTCCTTTCAAAAATGTCATTCTGGAAATACTGCTCTTACACTCATGCTGTAAGAGACATGAAGAGTCAGTGAAGGTTAATTGCTTTCAAACTATATTTGTAGCCTTCTTAACTAAACTGTTAACTGGAAATTTCAAACTATCTCTCTGTGGATAAAAGCAAAGCACAGCAAAGCTAACTGTTGTCTAAAGAAAGGCCTCAGATTAGTGCAAATTCAACCAAGAAAAAATTTCCTATGAATTCCTGCTTCTCTTTGGTAATTTTGCAGGCTGTACAAACCCTTAAAGGGTAAACAGAGCTCCTGAATCTTTGAATACACATTTGACAAAAAGTGGATTCACTTTTCTTGCTTTATTTTAATTTATATATTTTGGGAAAGCAAAAGGCAGGAAAAGGCTATTTTCTGCTTTTCTGGCAAGATAAACAAGCTGCAATCTGAACTCCTGTGGTCTGGTGACACAGGTATGAAGGATGGAAGCGTGCACAGATCCACAGACACTGAAACACTTGACGTCTGGCACTCACCATATCTAAAATTACCTTCTGCTGGAAGCAGTACAAAGCAAGAGCACAGATGTTTTTGGAAGTAGTGATCACTATGTGATCAGTGTATTCTTTAGCACAGGAGAAATGCCCAGCCTTCTGTACTCCCAGGTAAATCACGGAGCCAACAGCCAGCCTGCTGTTGGCTGAGATAATAGCGGGGTTTTAGCACATTTAACATAGACAAAGTAATCCCCAGCTATAGTAGCAGCAACAACGTGAGTCTGCACTATTCCCCTGAGAATAATACCCCACGTTTCTCTACTTTATTTGTTTGAAAATAGCTGTATTATTAGCACTTGCTAATTTTCTTTTTGCTTGACTTTTAAGGCTGCAGCTGACTGTTTTGTTTATGTAAAAGGACCTTTTATTAATGGGGGTTTTCATATCATTTGCCTAAAACAGGGTCACTCTGGGATGAGGAATATTGTAGTGGCTCTCTCTGTTTCCAATTTGGCACCATGACCTCAAAACTGCCAAAGTAAAACAGAAAGTCAGGGAAGTGCTGAATCTCTTCTCCACCTTCCTCTGCCCTTCCCCCAGATCACTTCTTAATTTAAATTAGTTCACTCAGAAATATTCACCTGAGGTAGAAGGAGCCTTTTGTATTTTTCAGGGATGCTCTGTTTTGTTCTATTTGTCAGGCAATTAAAACTTCCAGAATCAGAGGGAATTTAAAAAACCTGTTGCAAGGCATGTCCAAGTTTGGTAGCACAAGGATTTGTTTGAGAAAGAGCTGGATTTACAAAACCATGATTCCTCATTTATAAAAAGCCATTTAAAAATGTGTAGTTATTATACTGTAGATGTATTTAAACACCAGAATGACCATCCTGGTTCAAAACTAGTAAGTGTCCATGCAGCCCTGTGTCATGTCTCCAGTTGCAGCAACTCCTTGATCTATCCATGATTTTGGGGTAAGGAGGCTCAAGAGAACATGGGCACAGACCATTGGTAGAGATGGGGTTTGTAAAGATTAATCTGAACATCAGAAATAGCTTGAAAACCATCTCCACCCTGAGAGACACATATCTTGGAAATGTGGAGAAAATACAAGACTCATGTACCACAGGGGGACATAATACAAATGAGAACAACTCCATTAACCTCTGGTATGCAGGGTCATTTTTGCTTAATTAATCAAGTTACTATCTTAGTCTTCCTAACTGAGTAAATTTTTTATCTTCTTTTTTTCACTAAGTAATAAATATTTATTTTAAGTGGTTATTCAATTATATATTAGATTAATATTTAATCAGAGAATTTATTGCTTTTGAAGGAAAAAAACAAAGCGGAAAATAGCTCCTGGTATAGAGTTCAAAATCTCTAAACAGCAATTAACATATTTGGCTAGCTTGTGTACAGTTATCTTAAAAACTGCAGCTAATTGCTAGTGTTACTATTCCCAAGTGACTAGCAGCTGACTACATGAAATAGCTAAGATGTAGTAGTAGACAACTAAGTGCGTCTAATGGTAAACATTTTCCACATATTGCACATTCTTGTAACTGATAATTTTCAGGAGAAATACTTTGGTGTAAACACGGCCTTTTCCAAGCTGTGGTTGCAGAAAAGAGACACTACTCAGAATCCTATCTTGAAAATTATCATTTTGTATTCCACACAATTCAAAAGAAGAAAAAGCGTTTTGCATAACTTTTTTCCTCCAAACAGATATTTTCTATTACTAAAGAAATAAGATGAATTTTGGTCTTCTCTTGTACTGACAATTTTGTGATATATCCTATGAAGAAGGCCATAATTCCTTCAATAGAAAACCTGAGCCATGCTGCAAAAGTTACAGGTACATCTCACAAATGTCATTCTTGTGTTTGTTTTCTTCTTTGCCCGTTTTGGAGGAAGGACAGATGGCTAGCTGTGCCTCTTCAAACAAACTTTTTTATTTTTTTTTTTTTTTTTTGAAAGCTGAATTTCTCCACATCTGGCTTTTTTCCTTCTGAATGGGAAAGAAAAATGCAAGAAATAAAAAGTCTATTGATATGATCTACTAAAATTTTCCACACTCAATGTAAATCAATATTTTAAAAATGCTAATTCCTATGGAAATAAGGTCTGGTCAGGTTTTTTTCTTAATTCATTTCCTCCCCAGACATTGGATTGTAAGTATTGTCAATTGTCATCTTTCCAAGCTTTTAAAAGAAAATATTACAAATGAAGTCTCTTCTCAGATCATGTTATAAAATCTGCATCAGACTGGAGCCCTTTATTTGGAAATCATGGCTAGATCCCAAAAAATCAACTGCCTGTTCTTTGATGACATGAAAGGCATCTGAATCTAAGAAGAAAGGAAGAAATAAGCAATTTTAGACCCTAATTGCAATATTTGGACAAAGTCAAATGCAGCGAAGCTCATATAAATATTTAAGGCATAATATTTTAGAAAATGAAAAGCACATAAAACCAGGAAAAAAGGAAGAATTTGGCAGCATTCAGGTAGGGTATATGGCAAAATCTACTGTAAGACCATGGAGATCTTATTTGAAAACTAAGGATATGGAGTTTATGCATCCAAGATGGTTGTGAGTGATTTACTTCATGGTCATTAAGCATGTCATGGATAAACAATAATTTATGGCAACACAGAAATCTGAAATATTTTCAACTGCCAAAAGTACGTATCTGGCTTTCCAGAAATACTTGTACAATAGCCAGAAAAATCCTCATTAGTGTAATTAAAAGACTGATTATATATTTTGGGCTCCTGTGGGTATTGCTCAAAGAACAGTTTGAATGTACTTCCCACTCATCTCTTCTTCTCACTTAGGATTCTAGATTTGCAGGGAAATCTAATGGCTTCTACTATAAACTTAAAACCCATAATCTGTACATAAGTTCTGACAAAAAGCAGACACTAGTGGCATTTTTCAGCTACCACCTTAATACACTGCAAAAGGACTAAAAGCCTTGCATTTATTCTGCATTCTCTGAGGACTTCAAGGACTGAATGAGTTACAAACATTTTCTTTGCTCAAAAAATGGCCATATGCTCGATGAAGTGAGGTCAGCCAGCTGAGCGGTGGTGCAGTACTGGGACTCCTCCTGTCCTGTACCTGTTCTCTCTGAATCAGTTTTGGCACAACTATGTGGTGGAAGAGGAGGCAGAGTCACAGCTAAAAGCCCAAGAGTAGGAAAGTGATTGCCACTGTTCTAGCATATAGGATGATGTGCTTGTGGAGGACTGAAATCCACTTGTAACTACCCATGACAATTTTGTAGCCTCCAGTATAATTACATTGTATTGGTAATATGGTATGGTGAGAGTGCTCTAAAACCATAACTGTCCCAAATATCAAAATGAATGGACTTTCCTTACCACTGACAAAACAAAAGCTAAATTATCCTAGCATTACTGTAGATGGGAATTCTTCTTTTCAGCATCTCAAGAATTTCAGTGATTATTTATCTTCATATTCCTAAAACAATATTGTGGGTCTCTGGATTAAAAAATTGAAACACCTGCATGCAACTCACAAGAAAAATATTGAACAAGTCAAACTGTATTTCAAAATTTTAGTGAAAAAAAAAAGCCCAACACATAAAGCAGGGTGGAGAATGAGAGGAACACCACAGCTGTCAGAGCCAGCATCTTTTTTGAGAAGGAGACCAGCTCAGCCAACATTTTATAAGCCCCCACACAAAAGGTAAGGAAGACTACACACAGAAAGCTGAGCAGAAAATGTCAAGCCTGCCAGGGAGTAAAGTTTCCAAGTCTGCAATGATTCAGACTGAAGTCTGAAAAGAAGCGCCAAACAACAGCAGGAGTGTTAATGAAACTAACACTACCTAATAAACTGTGCTGCCAATTTACCAACATGAACATGAGCAAGGCAGAAGAATGAAAAAAAATAAATCTAGTTCATATATGTCAATTCCCCTTTCAGCCACAAAAAAAATTCTCTCAAAAAAAACCACCAACCCCTTTCCTAAGTGCAGTAATTTTAAGGGAAGCTAGCACTTAATATTACTGGTAATAAAAACATTAATGCTGACATCCTAATTTATTATTTTTTTAGTATTATTGGTCTATTCTCAAATTAATTTGCACCTACTCTTCCTCTTGCAGGGCACAATAACTGATCCATCTCTGTATCAAACAGACTTCTATTGAAATTTCCCTGGAGTTTTGCACCTGTTCCTGTTTTTGTGCTGTATTTGGAAAGATGCCATTTGTGGCAGAGATTTACTTTACTGGTTTTTATTGCAGCTAGTCAATCAAATCCCCGAAAAACTATTCATTCAAAATGAGGCACTTCAGAACTTTATCAACCTGGCTTCTCTCTGAATAAAACCACATATTTCAAAATTTTGAGCAACCTGTAATTAATTCATTCTGTGTCTTCTTTTAGTATCTTCAACAGTGCTGCCTAATCTTTGTGGTTTTGCTCTCACTCAATGACTGTTTCCCATATCACAAACATTGTAACTACCCTTAAGACATCCAAAATTTGACACTCCTTAAATTCCATATGAGTTGTGAATGTTATCTGGGGCTTTTTCTGCTCTGCATTTTGCAGGTGAATAAAGGCTTTTTGTACCCAAACAATTTCTCTGACATTTGTGCCACTCTGGTGCTATTGGCAGAAAAGAGCCACTGCTAGGTCTAAAAACTGTCTAAACACTGCCATTTTGCAAGAAGTTTTGCTTCCATAATATTGAAAGAGAAATGCAATCAAATTGACATTGTCTCTTTTCTTTAGAGTTTTGTTTGTTCTACAGTCATAACTAGGAATGAAATGCAAGTATCAGTAGTTCAACCATCAGTGATGAAGGACTAGTTTTGATTGTGCTAAAGACAAAGGAATGCTGAGAAAAGTTTAAATCACATCTTATAGTGAAAAAGAACAACTACAATTCTGACCTGAGAGAAAATAGCCATTTGACCTCTTTAAGGATGTAATTGAAATTCCAGTGAATTAAAAGGAACTTTCCCATTGATTTCCTTAGCTTTGACCTGGACCTTTAATTAATAGAAATGTAGATTTGCTATCTCTCCCTCTTAGTGAAAAAGGACTAACATGAAGGCACTGGTCCTTAAGACATGAACAAAGAAATCAATTTTTCCAAGGTGAATCCAGAAGGAAAAGTTTTCACCTTGCAGCTGAGATATGATAGAATACTCACTGATGGATCCTTTGTTGGCTGAATGGAGCAGTATAGCAGTCATTCTCCTCCAGATCTGGCAGTGTTTCCTTATCCAGTTTCATTGGCTTTCTGGGTAACCATCCTCGGAACCTGCTTATCTGTTTCTCGATCCTGCAGCACATGATAAGTATGAGCATTTGTGATAATTGGTTTTTTAACTACATTATGAAGCACAGGTTGTCAAACCAGGACACTTAATATTTGCAGCTAGGAAAGGTGCAATGCCTTTTGACTTTTTTTGAGGCAGACCAAATTACATATACTGAACTTGATTACTAATAACCAGCTTTCTGCAGAGGAGCATTTATTTTGTCTCAACAGAAAAAGCAATGCTGATGGTACATGCTGCCATAAATCTTACTAAGCCCAGTGAGAGCTTGGCATGTCTCTAAACCTTTATTTCTCAGATTTTTAGTTAGTTTAAAATTCAGGCTTAACCAACATTAGATTTTGGCCATCTGAATGTTAGAACATTGGAGATTGTGACAAAGATCTTTGGCAGCTAAACCCCAGCAAGTTACATCCCATTACTGCTCTCTGTAAGGGCTCTTACCTCGCAATTGAAGCTATTAAAAAATAGGCTACTTTGTTAATTTTGTTCAACTGAAGTTTCTTGCAACACTACAACCTCCATGAAACCAGAACTCTGGGTGTTTAGGCTAAGAGGTGACTGCTATGCAGATTCTTACATTTGGAAGGTGAAAACAAACAATAATTTAGCTGAAGAAAGGGCAAATTTAACCACAGGTGCGCCCATGCAAAGATATGCAGTGAAACGAAGGGAAGAATCAGAGCTCACTGGAGAAGATAATCTAAACCAAATTGAAATCCATACTAGAATGTTATAATGAAAAACACTTTAGAAAGTTATGTTTAGCACAGTGAGCTCTACTCCAAGTTCTAACCACTGATCCCTGCAAAAATCATGGACTACAAATTACTGAGTGTGTCCATTCTTCAGACACTGGATGAATGCTTCCAGAAGTGGGACTAAAGGACAAGAATTTACTTCCTTTGAACTTAAAGCTTAGTTCTGAAAGAAGCTCAAGGACTGGAAATATGGTTGGGGAGGCTGTTTGTTTGGGGGTTTTGGTTTGTTTTTTTTTGTTTTCATTTGTTTCTGTTTTTTTATAGTTGTTGTTTTTTTTTTTTTGGTTTTTTTGACAGAGCCAACATAAGAACTCTAAGACCAGAAAATGCTGGTACCTCTGCACAGTCAGTTTGAGAGACGACAACCCACATCCAGGCAGCTGAATATATGGGGAAGTGATGTGAAAATGTTACATATTGTCATTTAAAATTAATATAGTTATTCCTGGAATATTCAGCCTTCTTCCACCAGGAACTTTTATCTTGGATAAGGAAGCTAATGCTCATTTTTAAACATAGGCACATTTCAAATTTGTAAATAAATCAGCTGTACCTGTTTTGGTCCCATTTGTGCACTTTCAATCTGGAATGTGAGGTGAGGGGTGTCAGATGTTGCATATGTATGCAAATTTATCATCAGGACTATTTGGAAAAACTGGAATATATATGTAAACTTTAAATAAGATTTACATTTAATTAATCATAACGTGTCCATGGGCAGTGTTTGTACTGACCCAGCAGTTTGGAGCAAAGGAGAAGGTAGTTTGCAAATGTCTGTGCTGAATGCAGGTGATATGTCAGATCCCAGGGCACTAAAGGGCTTGACCAATTGTAACTTTCCAGCTGCAGCATCCAGCATGACAGCCTTGAGCTAGTCTGTGTAGCCACTGATAGAAATGCCAGGGAAGGTAAATTCTCTACGGGGGAAATCCCTGTCCTTTGGCCTCTGGTTTTTCCTCTGTAAATTCAGTAAACCCTGTGTTACCGTATATTCGACAGGCTTAGTGTGTCTAGGTATGGAAAAGGGAGAGGGAATTAGGAAGAGGGTTTTTCTACATATCTTGTTCCATTCTTGTTAATTAAATTCGTTCGAATTCTTTGAGCTATTAGCACCCCTGCCCATCCGCAATCCTTTCCCATTCATGCTGCAAGTCAATGTGCATGTTTGAGATACTGCCTACTGCAGGTTTATCGCACCACACAAGCAGAGCACAAAGGGACTGAGTGCTTTCCCCACTTAGCAGCGATGCATTATTCATGCTGGCTTCTCACTGAGTGTACCCAGCATTCCAGCGGTTTGCCATTCCCAAAACTCAGATTACTTGGCATGCTCAGTCAGCCTGCTGGCAAGCGGGTCTGAGAAGGTTGCAAAATCTTACTGCGAAGCACAGAACATGCAGTACAGCCTTCTGCAGGGAAAGCAAGCCCCTCTAGTTATCTCCTTGGAAAAGAAAAATGACCAAAGGTTTGAATTTCTTCCGGCTCATTCCAACAGTGCCGTCAGTCAGCAGTGCAGGTTTTGTACTCTACAGGAGCATCTCGCAAAAGGAAAAAGCTGAATGAGTGGTGCTGGTCCTAACAAATACAGACACACAGTGCTAAAAATCGAATTCTTTTGAATTATTTCTTCAAGGCTAATCCACGCCTCATTTTCCCCATACTCAGCGGAATAGGGGAGCGTTGTTTGGGAAGCAGTGTGACCTATCCAGGAGCGATGGGGTGATGGAGTGATAAAGGTAGCTGCTTCACACACTGCCTCAAAGACAGAGGCTGTCCCACTTCAATCCTGCCCCTGCTCTCCAAGTCTAGGCTTTACTCGGCACCTCTTTCTAAAGATACAGATTGTATTTATCTCACACAAAGACTTTCTCAAATAATTTTAAAGAAACTGCTTTCTTACCATGAAGTGGGGTAGGGATAAAACCGTTTTTCAAAGGCAAGTTAGTAAAATAAGGAAATGTTTTTATATAATTGAGACTGATTTTTATGAGTGGGTCAGCTTTCATAGAACTTTATGCATATTGTGGTGCTAACTATATTAATTTAGTTTTTAACCACGATGCAGGTGCTATAAGGTGTCTGATACTCCTCCTTTCCTTTAAAGTAGGGAAGTTTTGAGATCACTAGAATTTTTCAGAGAGAAAATTAGAGTCAGGTTCACAAGTTGCAAGAGACCTGCTCTGGCCTTTGTCTTGTGATGAACTCCTCTCTAAAATAAATTTTACCCAAATGTCAGCATAATGTTTGTATTAACTCAAAAACCGGACAAAGGCTTTGGGTACTTGTAATCTACACTGACCTAGGACTAGAGGAAATAGATACTTTAGTTGAAGACATATATCTAAGTTTCACATAAGTGAAAATAAAGCTGAATACTTTTTCTTTTTCCCCTCTGGGGAGATTCAGTTACAGCTTTTCTTCCTCAAGTAGCTATTTATAGACCTGAACATAAAAATTGAATTTATCCAAGTGTTCTCATCACTCAGGAGCTAAATACCAGAAAAAGATCATACCTCTTCCCATACTGACTTCAAATTGCATCCTGACTCATAAGAAAATGGACGTGAAGCAAAACTTCATGTAACACACATAAATGATGCAACCTTCACCTTCTTCTTCCAATCTATTGCTTTAGTCAAAGCAGCCATGTCTTCTTTAAAGTTAAGACCAATTCCAGAGCTAACAGCTGCAACAGTATCTATTGTAAGGTGGGAATGGAAAGTGCAGCAGCATCAACAAGTTTTAAAATATTTATGTGCATCTTTTACCCTGTGCCAAAGAGAGATAAAATATCTCAACTCCATGAAGTGCTCTTCTGATGAGCACTACTATGGAAAGGCACATTCTATAATGTGATATCAATGCTGGTGCTGTCAAGTTACCAACACACTGTGGCATAATTTCATATCCAAAATGATTTTTAATATGTTCATATTGCAGAGTGATCATCCCATGGATGTAAATGTATCAAAATGGTATGGCTGTTTACTTTGAAATGCAGATTTTTCAAATTTAATTTTTCTGTCTTAGAGGTTCTTGGGAATATTTCTATTGACCTCAATAAAACAGTAGGTCAGGGGCTAGACCCCTTTGAAAAGTGCATCAGCAGTCCTGTGGCATACACACATGCCACATACAGTGAGAGAGATAATTGTAGATAGATAAATGTAGATATATAAATTATCTGGTTTTTGCCAAGCCTGTATAATTTGTAGGCATTTTGGAGATATTTTCATTTAATTTTCCAAGGCATCAAAAAGCAAATGAAAACTGCTGCAGGGAAAGGGTTTTGTTGCATCAAGTCAGACATAAACTGGGCATGAAGCACACATAACCTTAAAGGTATTTAATAATTGAGTGAAAACACTTCAAAGATTCTTGGAAAATACACATCTCTCAAGCTTGGTTCATTGGCTTTCTATCTACCAACAAAGAACTAAGCATCCCCACAGAGGAAGCAATAAATAAATAATGGCATCACAATTACAAGTAAGCAAGGTTCATGGAAATGAAAAAACCCAGTAACTGTGGTACTCTGACCCCAAGAAACTCCCTAATGAGCTACATGGAAAGAAGGAGATACATCATTTGCACTAGCATACTTCTATTTCTTTAAAGACTCCATCAGTTGAAAAATATTTTCTTATTCCTAAAAAAGGCAAAACTGATAAAATTAATTGCTTCTTTCACAATGCAAATGCCTTAAAAGTGCAACTTCTGTTTGGTTTGTTTTTTGCAGATGTCCTAGTATGTAACCACTCCATCATTTCTACAAACACAACTGATAGACTTTTCCTTCCAGCGTGACTTTAACCATTATTTTTGTTATTGGGTCCAAATGACCATACACTGGGCTGGCATGAGAATTGTACTCACCTATTCATGAACTTGTATCGGCGATGCAGGTAATAGATTTTTCTCCTGGAAGAACAGCAAAAATGAAGCCAGTCGAGAAGAAAACCCATCGTCAGTTACAGTATGAACTAGCAAGGAAGGAAAGGAGATTGAAGACAGAAGCCTGTAAGAGGTGGAGGAAGAGACTAAAAGAGAGATTAACAGAATTGTCACAGGAAGCCACACAGACACTGGTGGCACTCGAATTGCCAGGTCATCATTTTCCCATTGTTTCCTCCTTTTCTGCTATTTGTCACGTGTGAAAGATGGGGATCCAAAGATGTTTCTATTTCAGATTTCATAAACTGTTGCAGGAATTCTATAGGACTGATGAAAATATGGATAAATTATATGACGTCTACTAGTGATGACTTACTAGAGCGGTGTTTGGTGAAACACAAGGGGGAATCACTTAGAAAAGCCAGGAAAGCTGTACCTTGTGCTGCAATATGCTGTAACACATGCAGTACCAAGCAGGGTCGGTGACTGTGTTGGGATAACATCCCTTGAAACAGAATATAGGCTACACAAGCAAATGCACATGTGCTCAGCACCCCGCCAGGTGTGCAGCCGCTCCCTCTGCCCCTCAGACAGGCTGGTTTCTGCTGTCAGTGCAATAAGCTGTGTGAGAGCAAATGAGCAAGTGAGCAGACAAGGGGACACGAGCAGACACATGCTGAACCCACTCCCAGCCTGCCTCCTGCCCAGCCCTGCAGCGCAGAGCAGCCCCTAACCATCATGTGTAGATCCAGGACAGAGAGTCCACCTCCTGTGCCACTCCCCTGCTGGCAGCTCTTGTTCTTCTCATAGATGCCTATCATACCACAGCTGTCACGGTTTGACACTTTGCCTTCAGCACAGAGATCGCATCTTCATGAGAGTTAAGAAAATCTGAGGGGTTTTGACTATGGATTTGGGACTCATACTCCTTTCTGGAAGATGTGGGTGCCTTAGCAAACTCTGATTTCCTCCTCCAGAGGCTGACTTGGTCATCCACTGAAGGTCATTGCTAAATCTAGGGGGTTTCTGTGTATTCTGAGAAGTTCCATTGTGAACTGTACCACTTCTGGAAAATGAAGGCTTACACCACTCATATTCTAAATATTGTAGCAGATGTAGTGTAGGAATGCTGTTAGTGCCTTGGAAGCAAGTCCTCTAAAATAAGACAGCACTAATGCTTTATAAATGATAAAAAAACTGGTTAGTATTCCAGGTTAATTTTCAGAACCTTTGGACATTTTTGTTTTCAGAGTCCATATAGTGCTGGTGAAGTAAAATTTTTTAAACTATTTTATATTGGCCAGCCTTCTTTGGAAAGTGATTTTTATCTTGCTCTACTCAATAGGAGCAGAGAAAGGTCAAAGCTAAGTGTTTTTGAAGATGCCATCCACTTCTTGATTTTGCTTCCAATATTCAGAGGTATCCACCACTTTTTCGCTCCCTCTTTGAAACAACAAGGATTTCTTTCAGTCATGCATGGACCTTGCACAATTCCAGCCTGAATAATCAGGAGCAATAAGCAATCATCAGCTCTTAAAACAAGGGCTTAGAAAAAGGCATCTGGAAACACACCATCCAGACTTGTGGACATTCTGCAAAATTTTTTTGAAATGGTAAACTGTATTGTTGTTTTTAAGATAAAATTGAAGAGCCTGCCCAGCAGTCACTGGTGAATTGTCATGATTTCCTCTTAACAATGCTGTAGTAATTCTCTCTCTGTGGATGTGGAAAGAATGAAGCCATGATCCTGAAGCAGGTCAAGAAAACCTCAGTATTTTCAAAGCTTACTATATAATCTGTATGACACCTACTTCGCTATCTTCTGAGGGATCAGGAAAGAACAAGGTGCTCCATGACTAAATTCAGAGTTTCTGGTGTATTTCTGAATCATGAGACTGCACTGTATTGCCAGAGCTGGCCCATCTCAAGGAATGCCACAGAAGTCAAAGAAGGCACACTTTTGGCCTAATCCATTGTTTCTATGGCTAGAACACTTATAAAAAAAGAATATTACTTTGCTGCAATGACTTGTGATTACTTTTAGAATTTTCTCTTTAGCAATTAAAGCATAAGAAAGAACAGTTGAAGAGTTGCTGTGAAAATGAAAACAAAATAAATACAAAACAAGCCTGCAATTTTGTCCTTCATACATATCCATTTTTCCTTATGAGTTCTCCACCACTATAGGGTCTCTCATACCCAGAGACATTTTTCATACTTATGTAAGAAAAAAGAGAAGGAATCCTACAAAGGCACCAGCCCACTAGTTACAAATTCTGTGTCTCATTCTTTTCTTGTTCAGGAGTAGTTACATTAAAATCAATGGAGCTTTATATTGCAAACCCTGCTAATTGAAAGAAGAATCA
The DNA here is from genome assembly GCF_001522545.3 of Parus major. NCBI lineage: Eukaryota > Metazoa > Chordata > Aves > Passeriformes > Paridae > Parus > Parus major. The sequence continues at coordinate 45,115,264 of NC_031773.1, read as the reverse complement.
AGGCCTCTCAGTTCATGGGCTGTGGTCAGTTCCAGTGAAAGTCTTTGTGCTACTTTAAAAGTTCTGATAACCAGAAGAGTAAAAGCAATATTTTACGTAGAAAATTTCATAGCCTAGCATGCAAATAGTATTTAATAAAGTATAAAAATTACCTGAATTTCAATGTGGAATTAATCTGGTTATCAGTAGCGTTTAGTATAAGTTCTCTATTTTCTCCACAGAAAAAAGCATTTATAGCTTAAATTGTTTTCCTATTAGATGAGATACTTATTTATACTTATTTATGGGATACTAATTACATACTACACAAGCAATTTACAGGTGCATACCAGATACGTCAAACAGACATGCACTTTCTGTGCTGCCTTACGTACCTGGATCTTCTCGACCTCCCATTGATTTCAATGAAATGTCCATTTAAAAAACAGCACCGCACAAGTATGCAGGGGGCTCCAGCATTGAAGGGGTTAAAGGGCCTAAGGACAGAATACCCCATGAAAACAGCTGCACTGCTACAGCCCATCTTAATCTCAAACCAGTATTGTACTGAAATTGTAGGCTTTAACAAGAAACAGCAATGCATGTGGTATCTAAGGAACTCCATTTATATTTTCTAAGGGTGTGTGGAATCTTATAGAAGAGCTTTTCTATAGGCATTTTGGTGTTATTATCACATTAACTTTACAGTTCAGTGTGGCTTTGGATGTTGAGACAAAATACAACTACACCTACCTGAAAGGCATTCTTACATTCATTAGTTCAGCATATTTGCCCAGGACCTCCCAAGGGGCATGCAGTTTCACAAAGATGATGTCACTGTTTGTTAGGGATGACTGCAAAAGAGAAACAAAACAGCCACCAGAGCTTACTTTCTCAAGTGAAAAACAAAGAAACCATAGTCAGAGGTCAATGTGTCCCTCCACAATTCCTTATTCTTCTTGAAATGTTGTATCAGTATTTTGTCAACTCATTTTTCTTCTGCTGTCCTGAAAGCCATGCTGTGACTCCCTTCTGGCCAGCATGTGTCCCTCCTTTGCATGGAAAAGAGGGCATGGAGGGCAGACTGGTGCACCTATGGGTTATCTGAGTCTACACAACATGAAGAGAACTTTATGCAGGGCATGCACATCAGCATGGCTGCTCCCTAACAGAAAGCTGTCTGGCAAAGACCAGAGGATGTGCAGCAAAGAGAAGAGGAGGAATTTAGCTCTGTTTGCACTCAGGAGGACACACAGTGCTCTACAAGAAAGCTACAGCCTACAGCAGGTTTAGTGGAAGCTGATGTGAAAACACAGAGAGCCACATGATAATACTGGAAGATGAAATGTTCAAATTCTAATGAATATTAATTAAATTTTCATGAAGATACATACAACACAACTTTAGACAATCAAGTGGATGGCATTCCAAGAAATATGTAAAGATGTACTTAGTATGAGAAAAGGAAATTAAGATGACATAAAACTAGGCAAGAAAATTGTTAGTTATCTTTGGGGATGATTTCCCAGCTTTTTAAACGTTGTCCTATATTCAATGTTTCTTGGTTGACACAACTTACTAGGGGTTCTTAAATCTAGTATTGTTTACTGGAAACTACTGTGACTATATGGGTGGGAGGTTGACATTTACACTTTTTACACTCTCCCTCCACTGTCCTGATAGAGGCTGAAATTATTGAATTTGCATGTCCATGTTCTTAGAGTAGTTAAAACACTATTACTAGTTTGTGACATGATAGAAATAAAAACTCCAGCATTTAAGAAACATATATATGACTTTTTCGCACATCAAAAACTCCAACAAACAAGCAAACAAAAAAGCAACCAAAACAAAAGGAAAAAAAAAGCCCCAAACCCACCCAACCCCAAATCCCAACCCAGTCATGATAGACTTAACATTTTATAAACAAATATAATATTTCTTGACACAGAGAAATATTTGTACTCAAAATATTACTGGGGTGCAAATATGGATTTAACATACAAAGGAATGAGTGACTTTCTGGTGCTAAAACGTGCAGAAAAACTTCTATCTTTGCTGATGAATTTCTGAAAAATATTTCAATACAAAATGATACAACAACAACAAAATGCCCCCAAGAGACTTACTTCAGAGACAATGAATTCACTTGCACTCTTTCCCTGACTTTTATGGATTCTAAATCAGGTTTTAATTATGTTTTTCTTTATAGGTACATTTCATAAATTAGCTTTTATTTTCCCATGAGAATCTAGCAAGGAGATGCCACAAAACCAAAACTAAATTCTGCCACTCTAAAAATCTCTGCAAACTGCTCTCTCAAAGCTGAGGTTAAGTCAGCAGTGGATTGACAATTTTTGTCATTAACAGCTTGGATTAAAAAACAAAACAGAACAAAATCCACCAAAACTCCAAAGAACCATCTAAGATACAGAAAGAAACTGCAGTACTGCCACACCAATAAAAACTGAGAAATGGAGGAAATTTATTAAAAACAGCTTCTAAACTTAGTGATGGCTGATAAACAGGACATTTATAGGTATTTTCCGGCATAGTGTAATTTAAGCCATACTAGATGTGGGAGCCAAACATGACTTGTGAAGATGCTGTTTCACAAGTGAACACTATCTAAATTTGGTATCTTATGTGTTACATGTTTTCATGCAGAAACATGAAAACCTTTCAAATAGCTATCACAATACAGATGTTTAAAGGATATTTTTTACTCTGTATCTTGCAATGCTGGCATATCAAAATTTTTTCAAAATGTCAATCAGCTTTGCCAACAGAAGACCTAACCAACAGAAAATCTAATCAAAATACACTTAGCAGGTTCACTTATATTCAGAAAAAAAAGAAACCAAAATGCTAAATTATTAATATAAAAATCCATTTCTCTTGGGTCAGTGTTCATAAAGGAAAGCACTAAGCAAGGCTGAGATAAGCAAGGCTGGAAAAAATAAGACTGGAAAGAGAATAACAAACCCAGATGGAGGACAAATTGAATGAGATGTCACACTCATATAATCTAAGGAGTAAATAGCTAACCAAATATCTGGAAAAATAATATAATGAAGACCGTCTTTATTACAAAAATACTTTAGTGAATGGAATCTCCTGAACTCTCTTGGTTAAATTAGTATTTAGACTCAGTATTGTTCATCTTATAAATGTCTCAACTGAGAATAGAGGAACATTAATCTGCTGTCATTGACTTTCAAGGGCTGGCTCGTTAAATGGTTTGGAGAAGTAAACTCAATTTCACATTATGGGAACATGCAAACAAAAATCAATGTAACGTTATTCCCCTTGGAAACTTAAATAAGACAACTGTTGACATGAGGAAGCTGCTATGAAGTGATGTCCAGATGATGAAGAAAGAAAAACAGAGCAATTAAGGGGGCAGACCAATGAGATTAAACACTTAGCAAACACAGAAATGGAAAAAAATGTTTGGAATTTATCTGTAGCACCAGTGGCTACAGTTATCACCATCCAATAAACTTCAGGCCACCAATGTTCAAATAAATTGGTTGTTTTGAATGAATTTATTGAGGAGGAATGTCCATAAAAAACCTGATTTTCTTCTGGTCACTAACAAACATTCTCGGCGTCCTTCAGAGCAGCGTAAAGCCAGGGTGACAAGAGACTTACCAGAGTCAGACAACTGTAGATTCATCTAGGGTGGAAGGGTTCATCTAGGCTAAGCCTCTGGCTAAAGCACGGCTAACTTAGATCAGCCTGCTCGGACAGGAGCTTGTCTCATTGAGTACTGAATATCTCTCCAGGCAGAGATTTCACTGCTTTTGGGCAACCCACTGACTGAAACTGGCTGGAGAAAAGAATATTTTCTGTGGAAGAACTGCTCTCTTCCATAGACAAATGTTAGCTTAAAACTACCACTTTACAGACTTGTTTTCCTTTAAAAACACCCTTATTTATCACAAGAACTGTATTTAATTGTTATTCTCATTGAGAAGCAGTAGCAAGGTATATTTAGTTTAATTGAGCTGATCTTCAAAATAGGTTTGTATGGTAAAATTCAGATCAGACCAGAGTCTGGGTTAGAAATAGTCAATATACATTTTGGCTTCACTGACAAACATCATTAGTATAGTATCATTGCTGCCAGTCCCAGTACACAAGCAGTTCTATAGGTCCACATATCATATAGACTTGCCCTTCTGGCAAGGCCACCTTTCTATTTGACCCTTAAATTTATAAAGATGTTGCTATTTCCCCAAAGAAATCCAATCAACTGCAAACACATTTAAAAACAAAACCACATTTTCTTCTCCAGTATCACCATGTAGTAAGTGAAAGAGACTAAAGCCATTTATGAGCATTTATAGAACTCCAAAAGCAGAAACACCTGCTGTGGTGAGTTACAGTCATCAGCTAGGTAGAGGAAAGCTTGTAAAGGTTATGTTTTCACTCTCCTTCTAAAGCAGGCACTGGGAGGTGCTAACTGCTGGTAAAGTCCTGGCTGCTAACTCCCATGTATTCCTGCAAGCTTTCTAATGTCTTTGGATGGTAGGATTTAAAAATACATGTATTTGCTATTGACCTGACTCTGCTCATTCTGAACTTATCATTGCTAGTCCGAATAGAAGCAGAGTTATGCTGACATGGGTTGTCTCTTGAAAAGCCCCTATTTTGCTGTATTTGCAGGCTGCCTTCCAGGATCAAGGCTAAAGATTACTATCTTTTGTTAAATATTCTCTTGAACATTCTCCTCCTCCTTGCTAATTTTAGCTCATTATCAATAATATTTTCAAGTAATTTTAAGACAAAAGTAGCTGTAGGTACTCACCTTGAAACAAGCATTTCTTGAGTCTACAAGTTAAGATAGTGAGAAAACCTATTCACAGCATATAACCTTGGAGAAAGATAAAATTACAGCGTCTCCAATCGAACGGTGTCTTTGTTTATTTGCCTTGAGGCTACTAGGCAGGTTTTCATTCATGTATGCAAAACAATGGGGCAGAAAAAAAGTCAGGATTTACCATTAAGGTTTTTTCCCTACTACCATTTAAGAGAAAATTTCTCAAGGTTGAGTCTCTCTTCACCTTTAAAAGCCTTCCTCATAAAAGTAAAATGAGATAAGTAAGACTTTGAAACAGATTCAACAATAGAATTAATGTCACCTATTTTAGGAAGATCCTACAAGGCAAGTTAAAAAGCCAGAACAGAAACAGTTCTTTACATTTTGGCAAATCTAACTAATTTCTGGTAAGATCATTATGCAAGGAAAAGCATAAAAGGAGACAAAAACAACATACTCCCCCTAGTAACAATTCTCTCTGCAATCTAGCTCTGCATGATGTCTTAGTGCAGAGTAGTAAATAGTAACTACTACATGTTCCACTGTTTTTGAGAATTACTTAACAGCACAGATTGATTTGCCATGTGGAGTGAATTAAGTGGAAAAACAAAACCCAGCAAATTTTAGTTGATTAAACTGTTCTTCCTTGGCAAAACCAAAGTAAATGTAAATTCATGTGGGTAATTCCACAGATCTGGAAAAACAGAAGGTATATTCTGCCAAGATTTTTCCAGTGCATACATTACCACTGGACAATTATTTAGATACTGTCAATATCTGGTTTCAATCTGGTTTCAGAGAAAATATTGCATGCTCACAAACACCAGCCTCCACGTTCATGCTTCTGAGGAACCCAATGACTAACAGCACCAATGTCTTTCACACATGTACTTACAGTGAAAGCACGGGTTTAGTGAAAAAGGGGAATATATTGTTCACATTTTAATTAGGATATTAAGAAGCCTTTAACTTGCAAGAAACTGTAGGGCAGAAGGAGTAAGGATGAAAATAAGAATAAAAAAGATAGCCCTATGTAAAAAATAAGAAGCCGTTGATAAAAGCAATTTTGACCTAAGGACACTGACTGTGAAATGTAGAATAACTTGGTATAAGGAGACAGAGGCATATGATTACAATTTAGAATGATTTTTATGTGAAATCTCATGACAAAATGTGATGATGAAGTAAAGATTTTTTTTTACTTTGCAAAGTTCTTGCAGTGGTTCTGCTCCAGTGGAGTTAGTAATGCAGGCAGGTGGCTGCTTCCTGCCAGCATTCAAGCAATGTGTTGTCTAAGCCAGCTCAGAGCAGGTGTCATTGTTACAGTGCTTAATTTCTGGTAGCATTTGACATCATCTCAATTCTGGAACAGAACAAGGGGAAATGCTTGCAGTGTCCTTCTATGTAGACAAAAATGTGTGAGTGGGAGCACATCTTTAAGAGCAGGGTAGGTTACTTGAGTAGAAGTAAAATGCAAATACTATCTCACTGCTCAGCAAATTTACTGTGCTATGATGAACTTACAATCTGCAGTAGAGAAATACAAATTCCTTTAAGATAAGAAACTACATCAGAAGGAAGTCTTTAATTCCAACAAATGTCATCTAAATCCGCAGAATGGATCTTACAGTAAGGTAGCTTAGATGTAGTAAATCAACCATGGAAACAATATCCTCTGGCTTGGACTGCACTTCCGAGAGGAAAGAATTAGAAATATCTGCAGCATGACCATCTTAATGGAAAAGGTTGATAGGACTGTGAGGTAATGATAAAACTTTTCTTGATAATTCCATCAGCAAATACTGAATGAATACAGTTTAGACCCATCTGGGTAAGATCTCTGTGACAAAATAGCTAATAATACGGATTTTATCTGACAAATATCTTTTAATTCCTCTGGACTGGAAAATTGCTATAAACTTGTGAAATAGATAGCTAAAATCTCTGGGCAGAATAATGCATTTTTACTAATGAAAACTGTATTTCACATCGTCGCTTTACATGAAACATCAGTTATGGGCTCAAATTTTAGATTAAAAAATTAATGCTTCATACATTGATAGTTAACATCATCAAATCTTTTTGACTATTCTAAGGGACAAAGAAAGGGCTCTTAAGTACATTATTTTACTTTTGTCATCACAGGCCATTAAAAATACATCACACAATTGAACTGCATTTTATAAGGCAGCTTCCTTTGTGATTTATCCCAAGCGTAAAACATAAAGCTGATATTTTTCCAATATGGATTTATTTCTCATTAATAATTTTTTGAAGCAGAAAATACTTACATTTAATGAATTGTCCATTAAACATTCATGTTTGCTTTTAGGGGCTTATTGGAGAAACATTGCTTTGGTAAAGAAAAAGGCACTTTATTTTTTGTCCAACAGTTAATTTCACAAACATGATAATTAATCAAACAGAAAATGCAGGCACACTTACAGTTTTTTCATACAAATAACCTAGAGAAAACTGAATAAGCTGCTAATTTCACCATAGAATAATATAGGCCACTGGTCAAATCTCCTGCTCTAAGCAGGGACAACTACAGTGCTTTGTGAGGTCTTGAATATCTCTGTGGCTGAAGACCTTGCAACCTCTCTGGGCACCAGAGTGTCTCTGGACAGAAAGGTCACAGCTGAACTTCCATGTGGATGCAGAAGTGTTGGCAGCAGCCCAGCTGTTCTGAGCACCTGTCCATGCTCCAGCAGTGTGAAGCTCTTTGGCTGCTTCAGGGTCTTGTTTCTCAGCTCATACAATCAAGGAAGATAAGAAATACATATATGATTATCAATCTGGACTCCAAAGACTTTTCAGCACCCACTCTTTCCAGGATACTATGAACTGCCCTGCAGTTCTCTCTGTATACCTCTGTATTTGATGGTGCAACACAGAATTTTTTCAAAAGGGAGACATTCATGAGCTCAACAGGAGCACAGCTGAGGAAGAGACTACTCTTAAGGTCACTGTCAGTTCAGTTCAGTCCACATGACACAAGCCCCAGGTTCTTCAAGCCAGCTACACATCCACCACATGAGTAGTTACAGGCAGAGGTGTTAGCCCCAGCCTGGGGGAAGCAGTGGGGTAATGCTTGTTAGCACAGCTTGTTATCTCAAGTGCTGTCCCATGCTGGCAGGACTGGGATAACTACATCGACTGGCAATACCTGGCTGGGTTTCTGCACATTCCTGGCTGTGCAGAATTCACATGTGCCTCTGCAGGAAAGGAAGCTCACTCTGACTGCTCCTTCTCAGACTTAATGCAGCTTCTCATTTTCCAGGGGAAAAAAAAGCACCAAAGAAAAAACAAGATCCAGTTAAATGAAGGAGAAAGATGCATGTGAAGAACATGAATCACTCACAGCTCTACTAGTTACATAAATTCTGCTAATCTGGGTGACTCAAATGCTTGTTCACTTGACTAATATCTCAGTTTTCTGTGCCTTACTTATCTTACTGCAAGGATTATCAGAACTGGAAAGAGTTTGAGGAGCCATCTTCTAATAATTCATTTCACATTTTTCAAATCATTGCTGAAAACTTTCCTGCCATCCTCATTTAGGCAGAGAGCAAGCCATTTTCCCTTTCTTCTTCCCCTATATACAGACTATTGTATAATAGTCTATATGTATGTCTATGTATAACTATATAATAACTGCATAACAATGTTGTTATGCAGTTATTATACAGTTGTTATATTTCTTTAATAAGATGGACAAAGAGAATTTCTGAGCAACAGCATTCTGTGGTCTTACTAAGAGCAAGAGATCTGATACACTAAAAGTGTGCAAACAAAATTTTACAAGGAAAGTTGCCTTGTAAATATGCCAAAGCATATGGTAGAGTAGTCATCTCTTCAGATACACCACCATTACTACATGAAAGGGAAGTTCTTTCCAAAGCAAAATGTGATGATGAGAATATGCTTGATAACCACTATTCAGTTCACAATTCATATTGAAATAATTAGATAGAACGACCTTCTTTTAAATCCCAAACCATGCTCAGACTGTAGACAAAAAAATTAAAAACAAAGCCCCAAGAGATAAAGGCAAACTGATCTTAATGTGTTGTCTTCAGCAAACCACAGCTTCATGTTGATCATAAAAATAAATCTCACAGTTTAGTGCAGAGTGGAAATTTCTAATAATTCATGGTGTACAAGATTTTTCACCTGTCTGCTCAGCTAAGCTCAAAGTAATTTGACCTCTGTATGTAACTAGATCATCTGATGTTAAAAACCCACACATCAGAAACAGAAGAAAAACTCCATTTTCTTAAGCAAAGATATATAATAGATAATTAGAATTTAACTGGAGATAAGGTGAAATTGAAATACATAATGTCTCTAAACTAGGAAGGCAAATTCTGGATCCTTTGTGCATCTGTGTACAAATCCCCTCATTTGTTAGGCATGCTTTAAACAAAACAAGGTCGAGGTATGACAAGGGCAAATTAAGAATTGGCTTCAGACTGTTCTAATTTATTGTGATGAAGCAATGCCCATACATGGCACAATGGATTGTCAAGGCAGACACCTAAACATGAGCTCTACTGCTGATCAATTATTGCTGTTCCCAGTGTGCCTACTGACATAAGGTGCTGGATGAAAACACCTCCTGTATGACACACAAGAGCAGAGCAGCACCAGATGGAGCTCAGTATTTTAATGGTTCAGATAAATGTGATAGAGCACAGAGATGATTTTCTCTCCTAGTTTAGAGCTCTTACATGGAGATTTAATGAGGATTTGCAGAAAACAAACAAGTCCTCTTTTTCTCAAAAGACAACATCACTATTGCATGAGCTAACATTAGTTTTGATCTGATTGCATGTGTTGCAAAGTGGTGGTACTAATCCTGAAAGTGTTTGCAGAAAAATTTTGGATTTTGGGATCCCTATGATGCTGTGAAATGAAGGCCACAAGTAACACATACACTGGCAAAGAATCCCCCTCTCCAAATTCACTTCTACCATGGAAACTGCTGTAATGAAGATTCTTTGCTTAATGGACAATACTGTCCTTCTTTAGAGATAAAAAGTATTATTGTCTTTAAGAAGCCCCCAGCTAACAAAAAGTAGCTCGTTCAGCTTAGGAAAGTATAAATGTCTCATCTGTCTATTGACAGATAAATCTTTCTAGATGTTTTTTATTATTTTGCCTCTTTTCTATAAGGGCTGTGCCTCTCAGAGCTGCAGCAGAGAATTCACAGTCCAAAAGTGAAACAGAAGTTACAAAAGAGTTTTTAGCTCTGTGGTACTATTCAGATCCTTTTGTTCAGTGCAAAATTTTGGAGTAGAATTGAAATTCTCATCTATTGTATCTCTGGAACAAACATGCTTACAGCAATCTGTTTTGTTCTCTTCTACAGAGAAGTATAGAAATGTAACATGTGAATAAAATTAAGATCTCACTTCACTTAATAATCCCAGTTTTTCAAGCTCTTTATAGATGCATTTTTATAGACATTTTCTTTTATTACAAAGCTTTCCTGACAGGAAAATTATAATTCCACTAGATAATTTTTGACATAGATGAATATGGCTAATACACCAATGGATCTATAGATAATAATTTTGTTGAAAGGAATTTTCTCAAAAACACAGCATTTTTGGCTTAATGAATATCACAAAAGATATTTTAAAACTGGGGGGAAATTCCATTACTGTCACATCACTAGACAATGGGAAAAATTTTGCAAATTGCAGAGCACTATCTCAACAAACCACCTCTTAGATATTATAATTGCACATACACTGCAGGCTGTTGTTCCTGACAAGTATTTAAAATATAACATCCAACATGCCCAAGAAGTGTAGTGTAGAAATGTGCTTTGCATCATTTGATGCAACTTTGCAGAGTAACTATAATTACTTGTGCTGTACAAACACACCTACACCATCGTGCATAACCTCTTTAGAATGTCAGAGCAGAGTGGTGAATTAGTCAGGGAAGAAATGGTATTAAAATTGTATGGCCTCTCCTAGTTCTTGGTACTAGGGGCTGAGAGCTTTGAACTGAATTGTTGTCATCACAGTAGCACAGCTGGTGAATTTCTTTTCTAAAATAATGTTATTGCCCTACTGTCCACAATTGCCATATTGCTCTTCAGAAAAGGAAAGATTATAAAATTACACAAATTAACTAATTTCTGCAGGACAATACTTCAAAGCAACTCCCCCTCCCCCTTTCTATGTGTCACACACACATATCCAGAAACACAACTGACAAATACTTCTCTCAGTGGTATATTTGTTTCCTCCTCCACAATCCCATCTTCATCTTGCTTGCCTATCTCCTAATCAAAGTCACATTTCTCTTACCAGGTTCCTCTCACCACCACAGAAGACAACCAGTGCTGTCCATCACTCTGGCTGTGTGTGATGTACCATGGAGGCAGCTCCAATGTCACACCTCTGTCAACGGCAGCCTCTGGAGCACAGCAGATTAGAGATCTCTATTTTTTAAGATTTCAGTTTGAAAAAGTTACAGGAAGCCATCTGAACTTTCAAAATGGAGGAATCTTGTATAAAATATACATATACTAAATTTTCCAAACTGCCAAGGGAACAAGAATGTGGGGATTCTTGCTTTGTCCAGATGGTATTTAAGCCCAAAATGGGAGAAAACAGAAAGCTTTAAAATATTTTTTTTTTTTCTGGCAGATTTTAAGTGAAGAGCTCATTTAACACAGATGCCATCTCCCCTTTAAAACATGAAAGGTTAACAGAAAAATATCAAAATACTAATAATAAAGAGCTCTAGGTAACAATTGAGCAATCATCACTACTGTACATCGTTGGTGGAAAGTGCAGTGGCAGCAACACTGACAAGAAAATAGAAAGTCTAATGTTGGAAATGTCACCAAGTGCCTAAAGTGATGCACTCATCTAACATATGAATATTTTTAATGTATAACAAAGAGCAAAGGAAAACGGGGGAGGGGGAAACCGTGCTCTGTGTTTAGGTAAATGACGTCTCATGTTACACTCTAGTGTTTGACAAACAGAGCACAGAAGACAGAGAGGTGGCTGGGAGTTAAATGCAGAAAAGATGAACACATAAAATATCACTGCTAGAATCAAGAAGAGAAGCCAGAAACAGAAGCCAGACTAGGGTAAATTGCATGAGGATTAAAAAAAAATAATCAATCAAGAGCATATAGTACTCAAATCCCTAGCCCTTTATTTTGTACAGCTATTCAGCAGAGGGTAAAGTACAGCCTGAGTAAGAAATAGATGGATTAATTAAAGAAAGACCAGAGCAGGACAATAAGAATAATAAAGAGTTTTGGGAAACTTGACCTAGGGGAAAAAGATTGTTCAAAACACAGTGGAATTCAAAACACCAAAGAAAATGCTAAGCAGAGACCACAGTAACATTTTAAAAATAAGTAACAAATAGTCACGAATAGGAAGGGAATGAACTGCACTCCACTTTCCTTCTCAATCAGGCAAGAAACAACTGGATTAAATTGTAGAAAAAGAGGTTTAGGTCAGATCCTATCTAACATCAGCCAAGAATTTCTAGGACTTGGCATGTAAGGCTGTAAGGAATATATGAGAGGCTGTGAGTGCTTAGCCTGGGATAAAAGGAGAAGCCCTATATTATGCTCTCATGTGGATATTGCTGTAATAAACCCTGTCAAGAAGGCAGAAATGGTTCTTTACTTAAACTCTGTCCACATCCAGACACGTATTTTGCTTTCACTGTACGAAAATCAATAAAGAGCTATTTGATAAAAATCACAGAGGACTCAGGCAAAAGTGGTATTAAAAGCATAAGTTTCTTCAAACACATCCAATATCCTTCAGAGTTTCAACAGTATCTGTGTGTTATACTTACTGTGGAATATGTTATTATTTTACTTAAAATTGCTTTCTAAGAGCTTCAGTTTTTGTAGGCTTCAAGATCAAAATTTAGCTGTTAAGGGCACCAGGAACATACCTTCTCTTTGTTAGAGGTATACACTTAACTCAATCTACAAGTGGCTAGGAACTCAGGTGTAACACAATGAGAGAGATCAGGGCTTTTGGATATTGATAATAGTTTGTTGACAGTGCTCCAGGGCTTCAGTGTAGAATTAAAATGTCTGTCAGGTTTTTAGAGAGGTGCATATGCACTGTTTAGAAGATACAAATTCTAGGTGTTCAAGAAAACCTGACACATATTCATATTCCCATGTTAGTTTTCAGAGTTGTAGGAACTGACTATAATAATCTCTGAACACAGGATAAGGAATGCAAATGCAAATGCAATTGATCCATTCATGTCCACATACATCCTGATGAGACCTGAACCAAATTGTGGCCCAGCACTACATCCCAGGCTGTTAAACCAAATTTACTTTTCTATAAAGTCACAAGAAATGAAGTGCTGGTCCAGAGACCCTATTGCAAAGGTTTCTGTTAGATTGCTTCTGCATCAAGAATCTAGTAATGAGTTTAGAAAATGAGGTTTTCTTTTATGTGACATATTGTCTAATGGAAAATATTCTTTGTGCCCTACAAATAATCCATGAAATTAATTAAGAAGATAGCATATAAAAACTTTTTCTAGTGAGGCATGGTTAGTCCTGTATGAACATTTCAGTGATCAGTAGTGATGCCATATAAGAGAGAAAAGTATTTTGCTGCAACACCAACATGAATACATTTTATGAAAATGCAGTGAATTGGACAAGGCTTCTAGAAATTTGTCAGGAAACATGGGAACATTTTCACTTTGATTTAGTTAAAAAAACTATCCATACAAAAAAGCATGTTATGGTATTTCACTGGATTATATCTGTCTTCTCTTCTGTAAAGATAGCCTTTTTAACAACTAGCATGACATTTTAATATCAGGTATTTAATACTGAATCTGTTTAAATGAAATATTTTCATGTATTCAAAATGTTTCCCTTCCCTCAGCTAAAACTCTTTCCTGGGTCTAATCACACTAGCGACTATTAATTCCTTGCCTTCCTCCTTTGTTGCATTCTGTTAAGACAGTCTCCATAAATACAAAATAATTGCTTCAAGATGTTAAGGGCCTGTGTTGTATTTCCAAACAGATTTTACGCTCACATTTTTACAGTGGGAATTATAAAATGAGAAGGGGGCTTTTCTTACATATTTGCCATGGTTTAATGTGGATATACCTCCACATTTTTATTCTAGTGTCCTCTTATGCTTTCTCACCATCATTCTAAATTCCCCCCTTTCCCAAAATTCTAATGCGTTCACCTTTCCCAAATCATTTTTGTGTTGTGCCTTTTGGCTGGAATAATACATTAGTGGGAGACATAAATTGTGTTTTCTTTCATAAGACAGACGAAAAGCCAGCCTGAGATGGAAATGTAAATCGGCATGGCAAGTACTCATCCATTTCCAGTCAAAACATCAAGGAACAAAAAATAAGAACAAATAATGGAAAAACTGCAGAAACATGAATCCATTCCATAGCTTGGGGATTTTGGAAAGGAAATTTTCAGTTTACATGCAATTCCATTAGCTGTATACTTTACATCACACCAGTGCTGGGGATGATCTTGCGATCCATGGATCTATTAATATAAAACTAGAGATAACACTTGGACAGAGGGCAAACAAAAAGGCTCATCTTGAGGAGTTCATAGATATGGTGTGTGACAGGTATCTGACCCAGTTTCCCCTGCTGGATACTGGCAGGCCACTATATTTGTATCAAAACACTGGCAGTATCATGTCTCTAAGTCCACTGATCCTGAGAAGTTCCCTGAAGGCTTACTCCCAAGGAGCAGACACCACAGGTGTGATTCAGGGCAACTAAGTTTAGGTATCTGCAATGGAGAGGAACAGGCACCTTCAAAGTGTAATTCATTTGTTCTACTTTCATCAGAATGAGATGAACTGATGCATATTAAGGACTTGTTCCTACCTGTCCAGATTATGTACATTGTCAACAGCTACAGTCAAAATATTTTTTGGATTTTTCCTCTTGGGGCTCTGCAGTACAACTGCATTTGTACATAAGTACATTTATTTATTTTCCCTGGGCTCCTGTTACCTTCCTCACCACCCACATCAACTTCTGCAGTAGCAGAGGCCACGTTTCTTCCTAAAACTGCACCTTCATGGGTGCCTCCAGTGCACTGCTCAGCTGTGTCTGGGACACATCACAGTGGCAGCATTTGATTCAGAACATTTTTCAAGGCCTTGGCTGCCATCCATTTCCCCCATCCCACCCTATTCATTCTTCCCACAGAGAAGACATAGGGAAATGCAGATCTTTAAATAACAAAGCCTCCCATCAGTGTCCTCTGTACTTAAAAAGGCCTCTTGAATTTGGTCAGTACTTTCTGTATTTCATTACTTGAATTCTTCTCTCCTGTGAATTTCTGAAGCTAATGATAAAATCCATAAATTTGCACAAGAACATTGACCTGGAATGTACTAAAAAATCACAGCTTCTATCCTCTCAACTGCTGTTTCAGGACATTTTTTTTAATTAAATCTTGTCTCAGAAAGTCAGTTTCCAATAGCAGTAACACTCACAGTACAACTTCAAGAATTCTGGTGATGAAGAGCCAGGCTATAATCTATAGAAAATCTGTAGAATTCTATAGAAAAAAGCCATGGCCATCCTGATCTAGCATTGGTGACAGCTCTGCTTCACAAAGTTGATCTTCAGACATGCCCTCCTGCCAGCACTCTGGAGCTTCTCCAGATTCCCCAGAAAATGAGGTCACAGAACAGATTATTAACTTACAAGGCACAAAAAGATGCAGAAGTATAAATATGAAAAGACAAATTTCTTGAAGAGAAGAACATGAATTTTGCATATTGCAAGACAAAGTATTGAGTCATGGTTTCCAGATGTACATGTCTCCATTTTGCTCTCCTATCTACATTTTCACTGTGGAGGTTTAATTCTTTCTGAAAAAAAATTGAAGTTTAAAAAGGTGTAAGAGATGGCTTTTAGATAAAAAAAGTAAGCACAAAATTCTTATATTTTAAGAAAAGGGAGTCAATCTTGTTATAAATGGAAATGTCTATTTGAGTCTATTAACAAAAACAAGCTGTACCTAAAAGGAGCAGTAAGTAGAGTACCGTGAAGACCTCCAAGAGGAAAAAAAAAAAAAGGTTTTCACACTGTTTGTCAAAAATGTACTTTTACAGATTCTTTCAAGAGGTTTCAGATACCAAAATAAAAGATATTTTTTGCACAAGAGACAGTTTTGTAAACCAGATAAGACTTTAAACAGGAGGACATGACTAACTGGCTGACAGAAGTTTCAGTTAGTATGGCTATCTCAGAAGCATTTTTCCCTCAGGTCAGGCTTTTTTAAAACTTGAACTGTCTTCTCAAAACAAGTTTAACACCAAAATGATTAGCATAAAATGAGACCACAAAGCCTACTGCTGGGTTTCTATATACTCTGTCCTTCTAGAGACAACTTTAGATTTTTGATTATTAAGCCTTTACTATAAGGGAGAGCTGCAACAAACCAGCCATGTCACCTTTGGGCAATGAAAACTCTCACTGTCCATTAAGTGGTTGTAGCCTTGTGCATTGTGCTTAGTCCTGATGTTTCTGGCAGGTGAAACAGCACCTCAAAAACAATTGCAGTTTAAGACCAGTTATTTTAAAGGAAAAAATTACTTCTGACATATAGAGGCATCTCATATATAATCATGATATTTTTTTCTTAATCTGTTGCCTATCTGTTTTTTTCCATCAAAAGATTTTTGATGTTCTGATTTGTGGATGTTGATGACAGTAAATCCTTTGACAAGAAATTTTACCTGTTCCTGAAAGAAGTATGTCAGAAGCTTTTAAATTCCTGTTCAGTTATCTATGTATTTTCTGTATTACCTCCCTATTCTTTGAAAAATACATTTTTTTAAAAAGTGGATCAAGTTTTCAGCAACATTTGCTTAGCCTACTAGTTTTACAAAGCCCTGTTAAAGGCTGGCACTTGTCAACTCAGAAACATATTCATTTATGGGCTCCCTCAGATACCAAGAAACTTATCTTTAAGAATTGCGTTTTGAAATTTGAATTCACACCATACCTATCCAGACTTTCATTTATCTCCTCAAACTTTTCTTCTAAATTGCCATTGTGCTGTACAGTGGACATGGCATCTGAAATCTAAAACTTTTCCCTCAGAAGTTCAGGAAGCTGGAAACTTCTCCACTCTTTAGTGACCACAGTTTTTTTTGTACAGAACACTCCATGGGAAAGCACATTGTTCTGCTTGTACCAACACATTTTTCTGTGAAACATTGCTGAAAAGAGACTCCTTTTGCTATGTGCATTAGATAATAAGAGCAGTCTGATTTCCACTTGCTCTGGCTGAATTGGGATGAAATGAACAGCCCAATGTTTAAAATTAAATAGCTGGAAGCGCTTTCATTTATAATGCTTGTGGTAAGGTCTGCTCTTCAGTCTGGTTCCCTTTTTGCAGGCATAGTTTATGTCATGTTGATGCCCCATCCATGATTTGTGGATGCAGTCAGATGAAGTTCTTAAAACATTAAATAACAAACTGCACCTGCTAATAATAATATGTTATGCTGCTCATGAAAATACAGAGCCTTCAGGCTGCATAATTTGTACTGTAAATTCATTAGCTGTAGACATTTACATATTGAATAATAGTATCAGAAAAGAGAGACTGAAAGGAGTTACTAGAGTCCATGAAAGCTCAGAGTTTTTTGTACTGGTTACAGTAGTAGAGTAACATTGAACTACACCTGTGGTGGGTTGACCCTGGCTGCATGCCAGCTACCCTCTAAAGGCACTCCATCACTCCCTTTTTCATCAGGACAGGGGCAAAAATAGAAGAGGGAGCTCACAGGTCTAGATAAGGACAAAGAAAAGTCACCCACCACGATGTTACCATCATGGGCCAGACAGACTTGACTTGGAGAAATTAGTTTAATTTATTATCAATCAAATTAGAATAGGATAGTGAGAAATAAAACGTCTATTTTTTTAGAGAACCTTAAAACCTTCCTCCATCCCTTTCCTCTTTCCAGGCTCAGCTTCACTCCAACGTTTCTCTACCTCCTCCTACCCAGTGGTATGAAGGGACAGGGAATGAGGGCTGCAGTCAATTCATTATATGTTATCTCTGCTACCCCTTCCTCCTCAGGAGGAGGACTTCTCACACCCTTCCCTTGATCCATTGTGGGGTCCCTTCCACAGGAGACAGTGCTACACTGACTTTTTGAACTTGGGTCCTACCCACAAGCAGCAGTTCTTCACAACCTTCTCCAACATTTGTCTCTTTCATGGGATTCAGTCTGTCAGGAACAGATTGTTCCAGTGTGGGTCTCTTGTGGGTCACAAGTCCTACCAACAAATCTGCTCCAGTATGGGCTCTTCTCTCCAAGAGGCCAGAGGTCCTGCCAGGAGCCTGCTCCAGTGTGGGCTTCCCACAGGTTATAGGTGGATACCTGCTCTCCTGTGGACCTCCATGGGCTGCAGGGGAATCTCAGCTCCAGCAGCTAGAGAAGCTCCTTCCATCCCTTCTTCATTGACCTTGTCTGCAGAGTTGTTCTTCTCACATGAATCATTCCCCTCTTTTGGCTGCTGTTCTGCAGCAGGCGTTTTCCTCTTTTTAAATACTTTATCACAGAGGTGCTACCATTGTTGTTGACGGGCTCAGTCTCGGTCAACAGCAGGTTCATCTTGGAGCTGTGTGCCACTGGCTCTGATAGATGTGAGGGAGACTTCTAACAGCTTCTCACAGAAGCCATCCCTGTAGCCCCACTTACTACCAAAACCTTGCCATACAGACCCAATACAAGGTCTCATCTTCTCCAAAAATAAAGCCTATTTTTGTCCAAATGCCAGTTTGGCCTAAAGGAAACCTGTTAGTCATAGGTGACATCCTGCATGTTGCTTGACCTACCATGCATGCTCAGCAGATAATCACCACTCTCACCGTTGTCCCAGTGCCTCCTAGAACATAGCTCACATAGGCATGCTCATAGCGATCTTTCTGGCTGTCAAAAAGCTCAGAGGACAGCTGATATAATTTCAGTGGTGGAAGCTTTCCTTAGTTATCCTTTTCTCTGCTGGATGGGTGCTTTTGATATGTGCAGAGCAAGCTCAACACGACAGGGAAAGGATATGATCAGCAAATAAAAACTAGCAGCCAGGAAAAGATTTTCCAGCTCACCTACAGTTTTTGCTCCTGGCTACCACTCAAACTCTCCTGGCAAGTTGTTAAAAATCAGTTGACCGTAGACTAAGCACTCTGGTTTAAATTCTATGCCTGGTTGATTCAGCTAACCTCTATAGGAGCAATAAACTACAAAAAAAGTTACTGTTCTTTCAATAACTGGATAAACTAAAGTCATAACAGAAAAATAAACTTGGAATCAACTATAAAGGCACAGAGATTTTATTGTGCACCTCTCAGAGAACTAAATTACATAAGCTACATTTATAAAACACCTTTTCTAACTCAGATCTGCAAGCACCGCTTGGGGTCTGGAAGTCAGCTTAATTCTTTTCTACCCATGAATCACAATCAGAAAAAGCATTTATGTAACAGGAATCTCATGAACAATTGCAGTGATGATGCACAAACCAGAAAAAAGCAGATCAGTCTCTCATAACTGTTTTGGCTCTGCAGCACTAACAACAATAACAAAAAGGAGTAGATGTCATGCTTTTTCCAGAAAGAGGATGGTAATTGATTATGTTCAGAAGAAATAGCTGTCGATTATAATATCTCTTTCACATCATCACTTTTTGAACACAGTTAGTGCTCAGAAGTTTCAGTCCTTGAAGTTCTTAGCTTTTTCATGTTCTTTATTTCCAAGTTTTACCTTACTTTGACATGGTCATAAGTTGATTTTCCTTTTACACTCAGGGATGTGCTAAAAGTCACGGAGATACTCTGCGTGCTCTTTCTGTCATCTGTAATTTCTCTCAACATTCATCATCTTGAAAACAGACTCCAACTTGATGCTAAATATAAGTATCTTACTGAATACATGTTTCTGGCTTCTTATGTCCTGCTCCACTAGCAAGAAGCCACATTTAAAGAAACTGCTGTACACAGTTATTAGTAGCTCTTCAGGAATCTACCTGCATCTGCTTGCAAACTTGAAAAGCCATGAAATGATAGTATTTTGCAGTTATATTGCATCAACTACTGAAAAAGATTTCAAAAGTTAACATCCAGAGTCATGTTAACATAACTTAAGACTCAGAGTATACTCACTAGTAGATATTTGCTCATACAATGCAACTAAAGCTTATACTGTGCTTTTCTTTCTTGTCCTTTTGGGTTTTCCCCAGAGAACACCTAATATGTATTTCTACTGCCTATTGTATACACCAGCTGTGTTTTTGCTGCCAGATGTTGTACCAGAAATGTCAGCTGCTGCTTGAGGCAGGGAGTGAATGCAATTAGAGGTGCCCTGGTGACAGCTTGACACTTCTGGTGGCAAAGTTTAAATTTTTAATCAGGTATGTAACACAAAAACCCACAAAGCTTGGATTCTTCTGGAAACTGGACCAGCACTACGTTGACATCTTTTATCAGGGAAATGCAAAGATCAATGTGCTGGCAGAAGTCCAAATGGATTGGCTGTTACTTTTAAAATATCTGAAGCTAGTTTCTGAAGCACATTCTGCATGCAGTACCTGTGAGGAGACCTGTTTTCCAGGGCAGTAAGGAATGCTGTTGGTTTAAAGTAGCTACTTGGTTTTATACCGAGACAATAGTTACCATAAATATACAAAATATATAAAATAAAAGGCCTGAATACTATTTTCGCTACTTATGTGGTTAGTTTCAATTTACTACATTTCTGTCGCTCGCTTTCTACTTGTCTGTCAATTGCTTTTTCAAGTAAACTGCATGAAATCAATTTATAATCTATAAATTGAAAGCTTTGGACACAATCATTGAGCATAATGATCAAGTACATTTAGTAGTAGAAATAATCTGTATGACTTAGTTTAGCATAGTAATGAGCATCAGAAATACCAAAAAATTATGCCAAGATCAAACTAAATGTGGTCTATTCCTAGGGCTACATGATCAGATCCTAACCCAACATCAGATTAATTTTGGATACACTTTTTTTAGTTAAATGCAAGATGACTTTCTTCTTCTTCTCTGGTACAAATTACACATGCAAGTGTGGTCTGTGTCCATATAAATTCAGTATAAATTTCTTGCCTCTATCCTGCACTTGCATTACTTTACAGTGCAGCTTAAAAAGTTTGCAAGTGAATGAGTAATACAAGTTAGCTGCTGCATGCTGGGTACCTCAGTTCATGATCTATTATCATAGTATAGTTTAAAGTATCTTACTGAAAGACATCTAAAATACTGTATTCACGTACCAGAACTGAGTGGATACTCTTGACAGCAACTTAGTTCTTTCTACCTGGTAATTTAGGACAGGTAAACAGTAATTCATGCTGCAGGAATAATTTGGGAAAAGCGTAGTTCTCCAGATTTTGGCCAAGAGGTTAAATTTATAAATATTTATTCTTGTGAAAAAAATCATGGGCTCAAAGTAATTCTGACTCTTTGTTCTCTCTTGAAAACACAGGTTTTCCAGAAATTGCTGGGCCACAGAGATGAACATTTAATTTGGCATGACAGACACTATCTATATTTTCTCTTCACATAAAAGTGATCACAAGTAATTCTTTTCAGCATGTCAGCGGGTTAAGGTAAATCTCAGGTTTATCTCGTATTTAGATAAATTTGAAATGTACCATCAGAATGTGGACAGTAGCACCCTGCTAACCTTTTGCCCATCAGCTCTGGAAGGGATGAGTCTCATGTGATATTTGGAGATGGTATCAGTGCCTACAAACTTACAGCGTGATCGGTACCTCATCTCCCACAAGAACGTGCTCCACTTGGAGACTGTCCTCTCCATCTTCCCCACACATATGTCTTTTTCAAGGAGTATTGAAAAATGGGAGCAGCAGGGTCATCAAGGATCTCAGAGTCAGGATATCATAGTTATCTCAATTGTGAGACATTGGAAAAGAGGATAAATCAACCAAGGAAATTTTACACCTGGCTAAAAAGAAAATACAGTTTCTTTTCCAGGAGTGACCTAAATTTTTTTATTACCTTTTTTAAGCATCTCTGGATGTGATCACATACAGATCTGTATGTGATCTGGAAATGTTTGGCTCTGATAGTGTCAACACACTTATCTTATCCAGAACCAATATACACAGAAAAGCAGGGGGATAAAATAAAAATAAAAAAGGCATAAAATGACTTGTGCTATACCACTCAATTAGCATTCACTCTTAGAGTGCCGCTTTCAATTTAAAACCTTTACTATTTAATTTTTTTCAATTTATTTTTACTATTTAATTTTATTTTCACTATTTTAATTTTTCTTTACTCTTTAAAAATCATTATTTTCATTATTTTTATTTTTTTGTTAAAATTTTCATTATTTTCATTATCTGTTCCTTGGTCTGGGATCCCCTCATTGTTTACTACTGCATGTGCTGAGCACCAAATCTGGCAGAACTTCCAAGGCAGAGCGGTGTGGTACAGCTGATGACGGTGAGTGTGAATTTATTGGAGAATATCTGCAAAACATTATCACCTTTTCCTAGAGTCAGAAACATACACCTGTTCAGACCTTTCTCAGCTACATGATCTTGACATTGTACCTGAAGTTATCTCAACTGCTGTGAATTCGCTTCAGATTCACCTTCTCATTTCATGCTAAGCGAACACTCTGCTCCCTGCACTCACCGCTTGCACAGGGTGAGTGAGGGAATTTCCCTGGGCTGTACTTGTCAGAGGCACTGCAGTGCATTTCTGCCTCCCTGCAGTGAGGTGTGTGGGTTTGAAATTGCAGTCTGGATAGACAGCTCTGTGAGTTTTCCTCTCTGCCAATGGTTTCACATTAAAAGGACGGGGCTAACACAATCGAATACCAAGATACGAACAGCCGGCAGTCAAAGGAGAATGAACCAACAACCACACAAAATACACAGAAGGCAAAAAGCTTCTTTCAGTCCAGCAGTTACCACCTATAGCCTCTGGATATGTTCTGTGGCCAGTGCCACAGATAGTTTTCTCATTTCATCTGGGAGCAAACTTTTTTCAGTGGAAGCAGTATATTGCATGTAAATAAAGAACTTGAAATAAACCCTGCGGTTAAAATTTTCCAGAATTAACACTCAAAATGGTGTGTAGTCTCAAAAAAAGGAGAAGTAAAAATAATGAGGAATAACCTAGACACTAGGTGATCACTCAGTTTAAAGCTAAGTGTTAATCAGCACTGTTCTTAGTCTCTGGGGATGGGGGAGGGAGTGTACTAAGAAAGTACATATTTCCTTCAGGATTATATTTAAATTTAGAAAAAAATGTGATCATAAAATGTACATGCTAGGGTTTAATTTTAGGTCAGAGTCATATATTAAAAAAGATTTCTACCCTAGATTCTAAAACATTAGCCTGAGCCATGTAGCACAACCTCATTTTGATCATTTGAAGTTTAGAAAATGTACAATTACTGATGCTGGCAAGAAGTCACACCAAGGGCAAATGAGATTAGTAAGAAATAAAACTGCATGTCAGTAGCAAAATAGAAACTGAAATGAATAATTAGATTGGCAGATCATTCATGCAGCCTAGCAGCAAAGTCCAAATAAACTGTCTCGAAATCCAAAAAAACCTCTATAGTAAGCACTTAAATCATCAATTTGAAAAAGTTTTCAGCAGAGAATGTTGCAATAAGTTTCATAATACTTCAAATATAAAGCAATTTCATAGCTTTCATTGCTGACCTTAGCACAGTAATAAATCTGCAAAAACCACAAAGTAGGAAAAAATTTATTTGAAACCATTTGACATATGTATTAATAGGGAGGATTCATTCCCCATTCATTTTCTATAGTGCTCAAATTTCAGAGACTTTGTCAGCATCTCTCCTGGTGGAAGCAGGGCAGAATTCTAGGATGTGAAGGTGAATAGCTGCAGCAACACTCTCATGTTCATGGATGTTGGGTTACAATTCCTATAGACAGTAGCACGTATACAGAAAATGTAATAATGAACAACCTCTGGCACTGAAAACATCAATTACTGCAGCACTGTATGATTCACAGATGATGATTTCCAGCTTATTTGAGAGAATAGTTTATGGTAACTTTCAGGGTAACTTTTGGTGTAACCAGAAAAATACTCTTAATACACTTGCATACACCAGTACCCATGTTCAATAAAAACATTTAAAGAAAAGAAACATTTTTATTTTTCTGTAAAGGCTTTCCTTTATTCCTCCCCAGTGTTCTCCAAAGAAGGGTGCATTTCATTTGAAGCACACATACAGAATATTTACACATGTACCAAGAATTAAGTGAAAGGAAGGGAGACAATGTGCAACACCTACTTAACTGATCAAAGCCTATGTCCTGAAAATTCCTCTTCTGTTTCCATCAGTGGCAGCGTGTCTGCATATTAGCATGAGTGTTAGTCCACCAGCACAAATAGAAGTAAACACTCAGCAATAGCTGTTCTGGATGGAAGTGAGGCTTAAGCCCAGTTTAAGCACATTATCCAAGTTTAAGAAAGATCATAGGCTAGGCAAAAGGGATATGGTCTCTCCAAACCTCGCTCCTGCTACCTAACATATCAATACATTTTAGACACTTTGCATTCATTTCTATACTTCATAAAAGTCCTACTGACTTAGGGCATTATGTTGGAAATAACATAGATAGAAATGATTCATATTTCAATTTCAATTATTTCAATGCTTGGGGTTAAGACAGAATGAGAAACTTTAAGCTGTTTTCAAACTACTAAAATGCTTTTCACTTTTCGCTGTGCCTAAGCTGATAGGTAAAGGAAGGCAGGGATCTAGTTAGGTCTCTGGAAAGAGTACCATAGTGAAGCATGTAGCTAGAAGAAAATCTAGGTGCAGAAATATGCTTTGCACTCAGTAGAATTTAGGCCATTCAAACCCAGCACTTGTTTTTTTATATTGCACAGCACACTGGATGGAATTCTGTGGATGAGGTTGAAAAAGATGATTGTAATGGTCTGTTTTGGCCTTTAATCCCTGTGCCTGATTTTTCTTTAGGCTACACTTTTGCACTGCTCTGGCCTATATTTAGGCATGCTTAAAAGCATTTTTCTACTGCTACAACAGAGTGAAGGAGTTTCAGAGTAAACAAACCAAACACCCAGATTCTCTATAGTTTCAACATGAGAGTTTTTATAAGGAAGATCTCTTACTTCTTTTTCCATTTGAAGTCCTTCTGCTCTGATATTTCTTTCAAATACTTCCCTCTTCTCTGTCTGTGGATTGGATTTTCTATACACAAGGATGTAGTCAATCCGACATTTCCCATCTCTAAAATACAGTCCGTTGGTTTTGTTCTTATCAGGTACTTCCTGTAAGGAGAAAATCAAGCAATTCAGTAATGTTAATTTGCCTTGATAATTGCTGCATTGCTGTTTGCATCATCAGTTTTCCGTAATACTCAACAGGAAAAATAAGGAATCACAAGAAGATGTTCAAGTTTTAGGCTCTTCACATACAGTGCTTCCGACTTCATCTGAGAGGAGCGCAGACTTCCCTACTTAAGGGGATCTTAAGGGGCATCAGGAGGAATCTTAGGAAAATGCTTGGATATATGGGGATGGGATAAGAGAGAACAGAAAACACAAGCAAACCTCTCTCTCCCACCACCCTACATAAGGTTAGGAAAAATTTCTTAATTATAAAATAGAGCAGAGAGTAGTGTTACTGAAATGTAAATTTAGAATTAGTAACTTAATACAGCTGAATGTCTTTGTACATGTGAAAAGGAAACATTATCATTAAGATTTACTGTAGAGAGAAACACTAAAACCAGAGATTTTCATTACTTTGCCCCATAGGACACAGACAACAATATGAAGGTTCTGTACTGACCTTGCCATACCTCATCAAACTAACTACAGACTATCCCTCACTTAAGGAATAGCTGAGGATGGATTCATTTGGATTTATTTGGAGATAATTCCTGGTGTTAGGCGTAGCAGTACATAAAAACATTAAAAGCAATAAATACTGTCTCTTTTCTTAAAAACTACTTCTACTATACAAGTCCTGCCCAGGGTTTAAACTTTCTATTTCAGACAAGTTGGAAATGCATGGCAGTTTGCAATGGTTGGAGTGTTTCTTACAGGAAATGTACATTGTGAAGAATATGTGGGAGCAAACAGCACTCCCTCTGAGCAGTATAAAGGGCAAGGACCTTCAGGAACCTCAAGATCAGTCCAGCTCTAAGCTGAAGGGAAGGATAAGCTAATTTACCTCTGCCTTTCCAAAACTTACTCTTCTATTCTTGCCAAAAATAGCCCTGCCCTGTAATATACAATCAAGTCTCTGAAAAAAAACCCAACAAACCCACAAAAAAAAATATAATATTTTGCCTTTCATATCTGGGGGAAGCAGGGAATTTTCAAAATACTTTCTCCATGAGAGAATTGATTCTGAATTTAAATCACGAAGTGAAGATTATCATAGTAAAAAATATTTTTACAGGAAAGCCTCCTCAAAACAATTTTCTCTATTCAAAGAGCTATCTTTCTGGTTCTCATCAGGCATTTTGATTAAATGGAAAAACCAATGAAAGCATCCAAAATGTCCCATCCCCTTGGTACATTCAGCTCACTAAAGGAAGAAAGGAATTTTCTATCATTCTTTCATTACAGTGCCTAACTCCTGACACAACTTAGGGCAGACTTGATAGAGTGGAACAGTTCTTAGAGCCCAAAAAGAAGGCAAGAAAAAAGATTTAATCTCTAAGGAAAAAACAGTTACAAACTATTTATATCTATACTGCATATCATGCTGATAAATGATATTATCAAGATATGAGAAGTATTTTTCATAGAACATTAAATGTGAAAACAGCTCAGGAGGCACATTTTATCTTTTTCCTTTAAAATCTTTGTCAAGAAGACATAAAAAAAGCCCCAACAGCCCAAAGGGTATTTAAGGTTATTTAAATAAAGGAGGGGTGTAGCAGGAGATCTAGAAGCTGTGGGTCAGCTTGGTGGTCCTGTTGTGATTTCTAATTCTCCTGACAAGCCTCCTGTTCAGTAGTCAGGGTCAACATGTATTTTTGGCGTAATAGGAAAGGAGCTGTAGGGTAAAACAGCCCATGCTGAGGACCTGCTGTGTACACTATATAGGCTTAAGGGCTCACTTTGGGCCCAGTGTAGTCTGGTCCAAAAGACTCACTGGACTTACATCCATAAGGAATACAAGTTTAAAATCCAACACTGCTCTGGACTGCAAAGAAATCATGGGTAGAGATAATTGAGAGAGCCACTTCAAATGTACACTCCTCATCTGAACTCAGACCCATCCTGAGAATACCATGAGGAATGTGTCCTTCTCTGCAGGCACTAGTGACTCCACTGGAAAAATTGATTTTCCCCTTCCTTTGTTTCGTCTTTCTCTGAAGAAAATTGGTTTGCCCTGTACTGACTCATCAGCGAATGCAGAACCTTATATTAAAGAGTATCTATGAGATTTAGCCAAGGTATTTGACTTGTCAGACTTCCTCCACTACAAATATGACTGCCTGGGACAATTACTTCTCTTGAATTTGAGAAAAACTACCAAATACAATATTTTAGTTTTTCATTCAGAAAGGTAGCTTGGACACCCTTATTTGTACTTTTCATTTTAGGAACACTGCATATGAAATCCAGACTGATAAACACTATTAGACTGTTATGGCCTCTGGGAAGGAACCCTTTCTCTGGCCCTCTGTCACAGATTCTAAGGCAGCTTTACAGATTGAGTCCAGACTTGCAAGAACTCTTGAGACAGTCAGAGCTGGTTCAGCAGTGTCAGCTGCAGGACTTCATCATCCAAGCATTACAGGCTTATGCTGACAGAAGTTTGTCCTACCTTCCTCCAGGTATTTCATCTCCCTTACCTGTGTTATGACATCAAAATATCAGTTTTCCTAAACTGATGAAGAAAAAATATGTAGCACTAGGTCTGACTGCTGTTTTTTGGTGAAAAATTGGTGTAGCCACATATGTCAAACCTCCATTCTTTCACCTAAAAAAAGGATGCTGGAAGAAAGTAGAACAGTGAAGACTTCACTCTAACAGGAAGCTTATAATTTCAGTCTAGCTTTATGACTGTATTGTAATATGTGTTATATAATTTGGACTTGTTTTCCAAGGAATACAGTAGTTTTTATATTCTCAGGTGCTCAGCTGGGAACCATCAGCATTCAGACATGACTCATATACATGCATGTTAGGAGAGCTTTAGGCTAAAGGGCTTACCCACACATATCCATATAAACCATACAACATCTGAACAGTGTATCTTCTCCTCCTAGAGTTTAGCAGGGACCAAGTACTTTGAAACTTTTTTTGGTTGTCTGCAGAATCCCTGAAGTCCTATTAAGACTTACAATTTTCATCCATCTTTTACCTACATGTTACTTACATTGTTATTTTCCTCAGTTATGGTTACAAAACGACCCCTTAAATATGTTCATATCCCTCAAAGGTTTTCCCTTTCCATTTAAAAAAACAAAAAAGAACACGTCTAAGAGAAATAAAGAAAGGTTTTGAGGTATTGTTTTTTCAATATTATTACATTAACAGCAGCATGTCCTTCTGATCATTTTCTGTTATTTTTCTCCTCTTTAACTTACAAAAATCATGTGCCTTTCACCTGCTCCTTTTTGCTAAAGACCATGTCCCAAAATGCAACAGGGGAATATCAAGTTAAGATTAACCTATTATGGTGCAAGCAGCCAAAGAGTCCTTTGTATGTTGTATGGGAAGTTAGGGAAGAGCTACGATTAAGGAAGGTGAAACTGTGAGCAAGGTCAAACATATTCAGGGTGCCCTGAATTTTGTTGCTTTAATTATCTGTCTAAACATTCGAGGAGTGAAGCTCTCTATGGGCTGAATTTCTAGAACAAAGAAAATGTCTGGCTCTCCCCTCAGCAGTGTTGCACAAAAGATCTTGCACCACAAAACCCTCTAGCTCCTGAAAAAGATAATTTCTAATTCCCTCTTCTAAACTCTATCAAAACTAGTGAACAAAAGAGGGTCAGGGTAGGGCCCTCAGCAATGTCCTGTGGTTTTCCACTCTTTTTAATTACTAGCATGATCCTTGCCAGTTCTGGTCTGTTCCAGTCAGCCCTCTGCCAAAAGCACCTGAGGCACAACTTGCAGGTAAAGTCAGAGCAGTCCAGTAAGAAGTCTAGATGTAGCCCCATTCCTGAGGTGGAGGAAAGGAGAGAAGTCTCTTCACTCACTGAGGAAACAACCCTAATGTCCATGGGTGGCAGGACAGTGAGAGGTAAAGGTCATCATTTTCCTTTCTTCGCGAAAGACACAGGAAGAAATTAAGGCCCATATTTTTATCATGGGTCCATGAGCCTGCTTTAATAAAGATTTTAAAAGGGACTATGTGCAGAATGTTCCCTCCCTGGTATATTCTCTGAATCACCATTATGCACCATCATTCTTCATTGGAAGGGAATGGATCTCATAACTGACACCCATGTTTCTTATGGGACTTGTAGATAAATCCCCTCCACACTCTTTCCCCTTAAAGGATGAATATAGGGAAAAATTTTCCAGCATTTTCAGAAGCACTGAAGCCTTAGATTTGTATAGCTGTTTCACTGAGGGTGCATCAAATCAAAACTTTTGAATTTGAGACTTTGTATATTTCAGCATTATAATCTTAGAATGGAAAACCAGTTCTCATGGGAAAAATTAGACACAATTTGATGGTAGAGAATGAGATTGTAATTACATTTATTACATCTTTATAATTACATTTATTACATCTTTATAATGGACATGAATAAATATAGTATTAATAATTCTGCATATCCTTACCTCTCCCACAACTTCCAGCCTGCTGGCATCATCAGAAGTACTGGTCAAGTTACCATGGTGAAGCAGGGAATCATCATCTTTGGAAGGGCTGTTTACACCTTCTAACTCATCAAAAAAAATGTTGACATCCTTAGCTACTAAAAAACAAAAATAAAAATATACATTCAAATCACCACTGAACCAAGTGAACACAGCAAGTATAACCCAGTATAACCCATTAATAATTTCACTTTTTAGTTCTGTTGTAAGTATATACCATGTTAGTTTTAAAATCTGATAAGCATTGTTGGAATGCTTTCTTCATCAATGAGCCACATAAAGATTTAGGACACCACAACACCTCTCTCATGAAAAAGAAACAATCTGCTGTTGCAATAAAACAGATATGAGCTACCTTCACAGCTTTTCTGGGGGCAAATGGTTTAAATGACTACCTTCTGGATTAGTATTGTCTCTGAAAGTTTCTTATAAGGAGGCAGAATTTTAACCTACTATACAAAGTTTGAAGTTCAAAGTTGTACAGATCTATGGGGTAGCCAGAGGCAGAAGGCCTTAAATAAAAGCTGTTTCTTGAAAGGCATTGAGTAAATGAACCTGGGCAGATACTTCTCTTTTCACAGTTTGGTATGTTTTGATGCATATAAATCTGACACTTTCAGATCCACCTACCACACAGCCCTCAGTCTTGCATGAAGCAATTGCTTACATCTACAGATTTAAGCTGTGGTAAAGCAACCCTGAAAAAAAGTATAGGTATTAAGGTCTGGAGTGACTGCCAGATGGGAGGAGCAGGGCAGGTGGGTTCACTCTGCACTCCATGTGCCACAGGTCTGGTGAAAAACATGATGAAGAGATGTGTTCCAGGAGAAGAAAAATGCCTCAGCTGAGGATCACGCTTCAGCTGTGGATGGACTTCAGCTCTCTAATCTCGTGCCTCACAGGCAAAATCCAAAACTATGAAAGTAGAGTTATAGCTGTTAGAAGGGACCCCCAAAGGTCCCAGCTTCTGAGCCTCTTCCACTGACTACAGTGGGAGCAAATATCTAACAGTCTTGACAGAAATTAGTCTAACCCTGTTAATAATAATAATAATAATAATAATAATAATAATCCCTATTCACATTTCTTGCAAGCTTGGCTGACTTTTGGAATAATTCTTTTATTGTGCAATAAACTGTAGATGTTTTTGCTTGTCCTCAGCTCCCCTAATTTAGTGACAGGCAATTGTAATTCCTGTTGGTGAGAATCTATATTAACAGCCAAAAATCTCTAATTGCTGGTGGCAACTTAGTTCCATTTCTATTTACTGGCTGCAGGTGTAAAAATCCATTCCCCCACTGTGGAGAGACTGGATAGATGCCAGAAATTAACAGCCACTAACTGTTCCCAGCCATCATGAGCATTTTGTGACCTCCTTTTCACCTTTCCCTTCTTCAAGGGTCATAGCCCAGTTTCAGAATCCTTTCAAAAAATTGCTGATGATACCAACTCCCCAGTCTCTGCAGGTGGCCTATTTTTCATGCTCACAAGCAGGAGTGTCTTATCCATAATATTCATCCTTAAAACAGACATATGCTGCAATTTAAATATACTACTCTTTCCTTGTCAATCATGAGCATGGAGAAAATTTTCCTCCCTTTTTGTGTGTGTCTGAAATCTATTTTTACATCTGTAGATAATAAAAAAAGAAAACACAATCAAAATATTCCAGAATCTTTCATCTTCATTTTCATGCATAAAATAAGGACAAGGTTAATGAAAGACATTGTATTTTTAATTACAAGAGTTTTGTTTGGAAAACAACTACAAGTTTCAGAGACAACAAAGAGGTTCCTCATGTCCCAAATAATCCACTCTAAATACTAGGTTAATGTGCTAACCTAAGCAGCATAGTTTGTAAGAAACATTCTGAGTTTCTGGTGTTGTTTAGTTATATGTGAAGAGAGCATGCAGCTCCTCAGTGTCACTGTGGCTGCTTTCAGCTTGTCTTAGGGGAAACCACAGAGGCTTTAGGAGCCTTAAAAGTCAATGAACAGATTTGTTTATTATAATCCAATTTGTAGCAGTAATATTACAGATTTTTTTCCCCACCTTCATTTCAATCCACAAAAATCATACTAGAGATGCTTATAAAAGAAAAGAGAATTGACACAACAAAGCACGTCACAGCCTAACCTTGTGTCCTTCACTGTCCCTGCTCTTTCAAAAGTCAAGACTAGAAACATTCTACCCCATCAGATAACAATTTGGATGTAGATCATGACCAGATATTGCACACATGTTCATATGAGAATTCATCTCAATATTCAATAGAAAGAACAACTGAAAGAGAAAACATTTTGAATGACTTGAACTTCACTGAATTGAAACCCATCAGTGCCTCCATGACAATGACACATGAATCTTTATATGATTAAAACTTCAACATAATCTGAAAACAACTGTGGAAAAAATCCCAAAAATAATTAAATAGTGAAGCCTTCTGAAGATTATTCAAGATACATATATCTGTTGCAGACAGCACCAATGAAAGCTGTAAAATGAAAGTTTCGCCTGTTTGTTATACTTGAGGGAATTTAAACCAACTTTGTTTTGACATTAAGACTGCCTTGGTTTAAAAGATGAGGCTTCTGAGATACTAGAATTTCTGCCTCTTGAAGTGCTGGTAATGCTTTGGGTTGCAAAATACATAGTTTTTAAGTGGATGTTTTGAGATACAGAACTGTGTGCATAAGACAATGAATGTGTCTGGAGGCTTGAAACACAGAATTACTGAATGTTCCTGAAGAAGCCAAAAAAAAATCTTATTTTAAGGTCATTTTAAAATACAGTCCATCTCAGCAGTGAAGATGTTGTGGAAGCAACTCTCAGCTGCTTAGTGAAATTAGCTACCAGGACTCCTCCAAATTGCCTGCAGTGGAAAATTGTTTATATCAGAAATACACGGATAACTGGCATGTCAGTTGGTCACTACAGAAAATATGGGCCCCCAACATTTGCTGAAATAAGTTTTCTACCCCAAGACTCATTATATATTTAAAAAGAAATGAATAAAATACTGTTCTAAAAAACCAAATGGATAATTTATATAGCAATTCCTGTTTGCTTTACATCAGTAATGGTGATGGTACTTCTGAGATAACTCTCCTGCTGCCTGAAGGTAGCTCAGCCCTTCCACTCCAATGGGCTGAACACCTACATGGCCAAATGCTGCTGAAAAGGATAATCAGGGCTCCACCTTTCTTCTTCCCTTCAGACCCTGATGTGCGTATACCCACAAATGTCCTTAACAGAATGATGTGTAATGGCTTTATTATATATATAAATACCATTTGGGAGACAGGCTGGTGCTACTGCAGAGTCATGTATTTTTAAGCAGTGAAATTTAACAGGAATACAGAGCAGCAAATGCACTGCTACAGGAGATATTAAGAATTCTCCCTCTGGTTTTAGATCAGCATAAATATGCAATCTCTTTTCTCCCCCTCCTGTTCTATTTTGTAGGAAAAAAATAAAAATGACTTTATAATTCAGAATCCCTAGAAGAATGAAAGGAAAAAAAGTGGGTATAAAAATATTTTTATCCCAAATATAGTAGAATTACATATTCTAAAAACTGGACGCTGATAAATTCTGAGCAGGAATCCATGCACAATCTCAGTGGGTCAAGTCACTTCAAATCAATAAGGTAGGACTCAAAAAAAAGATAACTCCTTTAACATTCTGAAGGAGGATGCTGAAACTGAAGTGCCTAAAAACAAGAACTTTCATTAAAAAATGGGACCTATGTTATTTTGTGAGAAGATGGAAACATGCTCAGAGATCACGTTTCTGTTGTTATTTTACTAACAAAAGTCCCACCAAGTCATCAAGTATACTCTCACTTTGGATAATGCTAGCTGAAGATCAATATTCCAAAGTTTATCTTAGCAAGAAAAATAATTTGGTTTCTAGAAGCACCATTAGCCTGTTTTTAAATTATCATTCAATGCTAAAGCAAAAGGGAATAAAAGGAACATTTACTGTTCAGAGCAACTACCCTAGAAAGAATATTTAGACATGTATCTCCCAATTAGATTATGTTTGCAACAGACTGCAGGTGCCAACACCCTCCTGGACACACAATGAGCCACTGCAAAGTGGCTTCTACAGAATTCCTTTTGTCTTTGAGGAAGGAGATGTAGCTAAAGGACATGGAGGTTAACTTCCCAACAGCACCTGTGTCTGGGCTGGATAAAGGATTTCCTTTTCCTAAATGGAAAACCCTTCCAAGGCTGTAAAAACTGCATCCTTCTCAAATGGCTTGTGACTAATCCATAAATCAAAATGTTAATTCTTGAAACAGCGCAGATTAAATTGCTTATCCATGTTTAACTATCTTGTCTATTCACCTCTGGAAGACCCTACAGTGCCTTTTCAGCATCTCCAGTCTGCATCCCAATTGCTCCTAGGCCTATATCTGGGCTGTGCTGGTGTGGAGAAGAGAGAAGACAAAACCTCACATTAATATTTCCTGATGGAAAAAGCTTTTTAAATAAGAAAACATGGAATTCATCCTAAACCTGTAGCTTAAGTAATAAGGTGATTCAATTTCAAATTATTCATTTTCAAATTATTACCCTCATCATCATACTAACCTAAGAATTTCCTTTCCACCCCCAACTAATACCACCACTAAACAGCCTGATTCTGTGTGGTTCCTTATTCAAGTGGCAAAAATCAGGCAGAGTCTGGGTTTTTTTCTCATTCATCCTTTATCACCCTAAAATGCAAGCTGCTGTTTCTCACTCCAGAAAATTGTTATGCCAAACACCCAGTTTAAAATCAAACTGGAAAACAAGGAAGCCAGGAAGCCATGCCTTGTGTTTGGATTCTCACCCTGCATAAGAATTTCAAACTACTATGAAAAAATTCTCACTGAAATTCCAGATTCTATTGGATTCCAGAATGGCATCAGTTTTGGGTACGGGGCATGACTTCCACTGTTATTAACAAGAGTAGCACTACTTCCAGCACAAGTGTTGAGACCATTCTGCAGTTGGATTTAAAAAGGGTAAACCAATTAATTCTTAGTCCACAGCCCATTACATATGAAACCAGAAAATTTTGTGCAGTATCTAAGACACACGGGCCTTCACTTGTAATAACTTCATGGCTTCTCCCAAATAGTACCAGCTGCAAAAATGTGAATATAGCCCAACACTTGGGAACAACTGGAACTTCAAATCCAGTCTTCAAATCCCAACTTCAGCATTTTAATGTCATTATTAACACATTATTAACATATTAATTGCTCACACAGCCCCTCAGGAGTGCAAAGAATCTATTAAACTATCAGGAATCTTACTACTTCTGATTATGTCTGCATAGAAAATATATATTGCTGGAATCCTACTGCACACAGCAATTCAAATCTTTCTATGACTTCTCTGATAGTAAAAGATTTCTTACAGCCTTCAATTATCCACTGAACATCCTGAGAGATTTTAATAATGGATACTTATCATTCAGTTAATCACTTTGTCTGTGCCTTCAGTTATAATTTCAATACATCTCAATTGGATCTTCTACCATAAACACAATTTTGCATCCAAGGAAGAACTTACTTTCTTGTATTGCATTAAGAATTTCTGAAAAGTCCACATCTGTCTTCTGTATGTCTGGTTTTATCCATATTTGCGTTTCCAGCTGGTTAACCTGCAAATCCTCTCTTCCTTCTGAAGAAATTGAAGAGATTGATGGGGTTTGTGACAGTGCAGTACAAAATCCAGCCAAGGGGCTTCAGGTGAGGAAACATACACATTGAATGAAGATATTTCCATTTTTTTCTCCTTAGCAGAATCAAATTTTCTTCAAGCCAAGGAGCTTCACATAGAACATGGACTGATTTAAAGCTAAATAGAACGAAGCAACAACGTTCTCTGCTATCAGCAATGATGCAGAGTCGCCACTGGCATGTCCCTCGTTCAGGTGACCATATGCTGCCATGTCATGATTGTCACCTCACCATACCACCTACAAAACTAGCTCCCAAATGTGAAAACAAACAAGAGATGTTGTTACAAATAACAGAGGAACAAGCAGACTAAAAAAAGACACACACACAAAGTTGCAAGACAGAAAACAGCCTTTAGGACAAAAAGAGCATGGACAGTGTGTTTCAGATGCAGGGCACTGTAAGTTCTCATATGCCAACCTGATGGCATGACATAGTCTAGGAAGAAGTCCTGATTTCAAATGGATTCACACTGGTATACAATGGTTGTAGTTTAAAAGCTGTGCAGAATAAAAACTTATTCTGGCTGCTCACAGTTTCAAACCTATTTACACACAAAAATGGACACAAGATTTGTCCATTCCAATGCTCTTTCAACATGAGCAAAGAAAGCAGAAAGTTTTGAAATAGACACTTTCCACGCACAGAAGGGTGGCTGCATATCAAGAGTAGACAGAAAATGGGCAAAAGGCTACAGAGCATTTGGATACAGACAGAGAGAGGGAGGCAACTACTGGGAGTACCTCTGGTACCTCTGGTTTTCAAAGAGTAGCAGGAAAACCTTTCACAAAGGCATCTGTTAGAGGTGATGCTCTTGACTACCTAATGCACAGAATTAGCAGAGACCTTCAGTGGTCAGGGAGATATCTGGGAAAGGAGTTCATGACAAAAAGGTCAAGGTGGAAGAACAAACTTTCAGGTCATTTAGATTACTGTGCTTCACTAGATGCTATCACTCATGCTTTAGAAAGAAGCATTTTTCCTTCATTTTCCCTTCATTTTCCCTTCATCTGCCTTCATCATTTCCCTTCATCATTCAATCTGCCTATAGCAAGCTGCTCTTATTTTGAATTCAGGGCTAGCCCACTGTATTTTCCCCTTCTCCTTGCCGAATTATGATCTCTCTAGTGCCTTGATGGGAGGAAGAAATAATATTCCTAGGCACAAAATTACTCAAAAGTATTTTAAAGACCCTTCTTCACTTTTTGGAAATACAGATCTCAAAATGGGTACACTTTGACCAGCTTCATCCTTTATTATTTTTCAGTGATAAAATATTATAAATTCAAATTGTCTCACGCTTGCTTCAGCGTATTCTTTTGTTCCACAGCAAAGATTCACTGTTAACATCAGAGACAATTCCCCTTGTAGATTTCTGCAATGTGATCTGTCATAGCAGCAGCAGGAGTCAGCATTTAATGATGTAGAACAAAGAGATTTCTTAAGTGAGACAACTGATTATTCATACAATAGTAGCCTAGGGAAATCTGCAGATGGCCTCGGAGATGAGAGGCTAAGATTTGCCCCAAAAGAGATTTCTGAGGCCCAAGAAAAAAAATACTCCAGCTGCTGAAAAATACATACAAACAATATGATGGAAGTTGAAAAGAAATCAGTGGACAGCAATTCAATTAAGGAGCTTTGCAAATTATGTCATTCAGTTTCTTCTTAAATACTCAGCTACCACTTTTAACATATACCATTTCATACTTGCATCTTCACCTCCATCAGCCTTTGTTCTGCATTTCAACCCTAGTTAGAGCAAATTAATGACAATACAGACAAATACAAAATACCCTTTCTTCCCCCAAACCCTCCATCCTTGTTACATTTAAGTTGCCGTTCCTCAGAAGAGATGAAGGTTGCAGGATTCCTGCAGCATCTCCAGCAGACCTGAAGTAATTGGGCCAGGGAGAAAGAAAGTGGCAGTCAGCTATGGAGGTCCCAAAGTGCTGATATCTGATGATCTATCTAACCATAGACCTTTAATAAAATTAAACTCTCAGAGAATGTACATAGCTGACTTCAAAGCCCCTCTTTAAATAACAAAAACTGAGATGCCTAGGAAGTGGTCAGAAAATGACCAGCCTAAACCTAACTGTAGTTCAGACAATGAAGTCAAGACAATTTTGCTGCATTTGAATTTCCTCTCCTGTATTTGATCGTCTTGCAGCATAGGGAGATTTCAGCAATCCACAGAAATGACAGTGTTCTATGCTGGTCTAATTCACAGTAGCCTTAATACCTGGCCTCACTGCACAAATATCAGATTAACAGCATCCAGTCTGATTTCAGTAAAAATTGTAGCCATAATCTTCTACCAATCATTTGCAATAATACACATGGCTAATAACAAACTTGCCTTCACCAACACAAGGGCAAAAATGTATCTACCAACAATGTAGCTTTTAAATTAGGGATTGCAGGAATGCTTTCTTCTCCCATGATCTTTATCATGTCAGTAAAGACTTGAATGTAGGCACTTGGGCTTCTATCCTCCTCCCCTTCTGCCAGCATCTACTTTTCAGGAGGGGCTACTGCATTTTTTTAGCTGAGAGAAACATCACCCAAGTGATGGGTGGTGGACTGGCCAAATTAATGATTTCTGGCTTGTTGTCAGACAGAGGTTTTAAACTAGCAGCTCTTTGGAAAAAGCCACAATGACCTCATCCATGTTCCAGAGATTTATTTTCTTTACCTTACCACAGATCTCCAATACTACATGCAAAGACAGTATCTGATGTCACTGTTGCTATTGATGGATCACTAACCTGCCTTTAGCATCTCCTTCTTGCTTTAGCAGCTGCTGATTTATGCTTTATTAATGACATATCCCACTGAGTAAAATCTAAGCAATATTGTCTGAGAAGATACTTTCCACTGAAGTATGAGAAATAAACACATATAAAAATGAAGTAAATATTAGATTTTAAAAAAATTATGACTTTTTTTTGTAAAGATCAGTCTGAGATTTTTATCATCTTACTGAGACTTTCTAGTTCAACTGAAAGAACATTTAAAATTACCTCATGGCACTCCATCTGATTTACTCATTGATACATAAAGTTGTGCATAAAACAACATATTTTTTCCTTTATTTGTCTTGAAGGGTCCCAATGAATTACGTTGGGAAAACAAATGAGATTTTTAATTAAATTAATTTAATTAATAATTTTTAATTAAAATACTTTTAATTTTTAGAGGCTAAATGAAATGGCAAAAGATTTTTAATTTTTAGAGGCTAAATGAGATGGCTTGCCCTAAGTCAGAATTTTAACATACTTCTAAATATAAAAATGACCAAATGTATCAGAGAAGTGATTTGTGTACCAATGTGGTTAATATGGTACTGATGTTAAACAAGGTCGTTCCAACTTGTAATGAAAGAGATTTTGCCATGTGGGTGGATGGTCACAGGGCCATCTACCTCTAAGAGGGTGATACTTAGCAAGAACAAATACAATTCAAAGATGAGCAGGTTTGTTTAGCTGCACTAAGTATTGAATATAAGTTCTACAGAGAAGTTGTTCCTTCTTAGCAGACCCACTTCTTAAAAGCAAGCAGAAAGCTGCTATGCATGGTGTCCCTCAAGGCAAACCCATGCCAACAAAGGATAAAGAATCATCCTTTCAGACACATTTTCTATTGACTTCTTCCTGTTCATTTTTGGCAGGTGGTCTGCATCAAAAGCGGAGTTACTTAATAAGGCATCAAACTGTAGTGCCATCTCCCTTTTTCTGTTTTAACGACCAGTAATGAAGAAGACCTCAAAAAGTCATATGGTTTGTGCTCCACTGGACCTCTAAAGCAGAAAACAGTACAGAACTGCGTTCCCAAGGATGGGAGTAGGAAATGTTGTGCCTCTGTGAAGATCCCAGCACGGAGAGGACACGTTTGCTTTCCTGAGACATCCACCCACACATAGCACAGGAGCAGTCAGTGGCCTGTAAGACCCAAAGGAAGTTCTCAGACAGAAAGGACGGATCAGAAATTATGTCACCCTTTTGCTTTGCTGCTGCCCTCATACCTGGTCTAAGTTGTGATGAGTTTTATGCAACTCTTAAGGGGTTTTGAGCTTTTTTGGCACCATAGTACATTGGTTGAGATTTCTAGTGGATCCATTAGAACCCTACAAGCACTTACCTGTAGCATATCTACTCATCCAAGGAATAAGCCTGCTTCCTGATTTGTTTCATTTTGCTTTAGGTTGGGTTTTTTGTTGGTTGGTTGGTTTTGGGTTGCTTTTGGTTTCCTTTGCTTTTTGTTTGGAGTTTTGTGCTTTGTTTTGTTTTTTACTTATAAAGTAAGGGCTGGCTTAATTTTGAGATATCAGAATGAACCAGCAGGCTTGGTGTTAGGAAAGAGGTCTTACTATCTTTTGGAATGATACAAACCTTTTGTAGAAATTAGTAACACTATGCAACCCTATTTTAGTCAAATCCCTTTTCTGACTTTAAAAGCATTTCTGCCAAAGTAGAAGCTAGTTTGTTCCATCTTTTGACAGTCTTCCCGCAAGAATCTTTCTTTGGAATATATGTAATATATTTAACATAGAAATAGAGTCTTGCATAACACTAAACCCCTTTAAGCAAGAACTATAGAGCTAAGAAAAAGACCCATTTTCCAGTCAAGCATTACAAGAGCATAATAACTGCTTATTCAAAGTCTCTCTCACTGTTCCTTGAATTATAAGTTATTTTTCAGATTAAATGTGTCATTACTTTCCCAGAAACTTCGCAAAATTTTATATATTGTATATTTTCTTCAGAATAGAATGGTCAGGTTGTTTTAAGACAGCTATGTTACACTGGTCTCAGGACATTATAACCTTGCTCTAAGATCAGTGAGTTTAGTCCTAAGCCTTTTCCTGTTTTTTCCCCTTGAAAGGAAACTCTGATGGCAGAACAATCAGGAATATCCACAGAGAGCACCATTTTGCAGCCTTTGTGAGGTGACTACATATTGTAAACTAACAACAGCCAGGAGAGCTGAAATCTGAGGGTGAACTGCACTGATTTTAAAGTAACCATGCATAATTGATTGCAGGGGGGAATGAAAGATTGTTTCATAACAGCGAACAGGAGAGTGATCAAAGCAGAAAGGAGATAAAATAAGTCTCTGAAAAGAGTTAAGTTTAAAACCACATAGGCCCCAGAGAAGCAAAACACCCTCAAAGACACCACTTAAAATTATTAATATTATTTTTGAAGCCCCTTACTGAGGGCATGCACAAGTCCCTCTTAGATAGATTTAGTATTTGTGTGTGCCACATGCAGCACAAATTGATACAGAGGGATGCAATTTCTGCCTGCATCAAATACATTTAAATTAAACAAAAGAGATAGCATTGAAAAACAGTGCTTTTTCTGATAGCATCTTTCTTTTTTTGTCACCATGCTGTTGCAAAAGTCTTCTCCAAGGTGCTAGAATGAACATTCCAGGAGACTTGATACCTTAAGACCATGAATTTTTAAATAAGTCACTTTTGTGATAGGAAAGTAAAGGGCTGAATGAAATAGGCTGAATGACTAAGCAAAGTGATAGAAGATTTCAAGGTCTGCATCATCTGTGAGCTACTTCAGCTCTTAATTTCCAAGTACTGCATATTCACCACGTGGTGTCCTGCCACTCAGCTCGGTGGCAAAAGGTCCTCATGGTGATTGAGGCAAACTGTTCTCCTCGTCAGGAGCTTTGCAGAGGCTGCAGAGAGAATTCCTGGAGAATTCAGAGGGAATTCAGGAGAATGAACGAGCTGTGTGAGGTGGGGGGGAGCTTACAGATCACGCTTGAAGTACCAACATGGGAGAAATTCTGCTCCATGTGTCTAACTTACAGTCTTTGGAACACAGGCTGTAGATAAAGGGAAAAGTTAAATATGCAGGCTGGTTTCTTTGACATTAATGTCCCTTCTGCATAGGGATGGTTATTGCAAACATGTGGGGTTTTAATATGGAAAATTAGCTTAACAAGGGGAATACTGAACTATTTTGAAATCTGCTTGCATTTTCTATGCTTCATTCCACATGAGAGAGAGTTCTATGTACACCCAGTAGAAGGCATACTGAAAAGGATTGTTCCCCTAATAATGTTAAAGTAAGGTAACAGCATTACTATTAGTGCAAATTCAAATTTCTAGATGAATTTTTCAGCCATCCCCATGCCATGCATGCATTTGCTGCCAATAAATACTTGCATGACAGAGCTTCCTGGCAGAATTATTTGCAGGGTTTTAGTCTTTTAATCTAGGAAAGATGCATGCCACACATCCTGCCAGTCAGCAAAGAAAAGAAAATGTGATTTAACCAGCAAGTCACATCGAACTAACGCAAATCTTCAGAAGACCATTTACAATCAAATGCAAATGCTAACAAGCATATACATATTTTGTGATGAGAAAAATACATATTTT
The DNA here is from genome assembly GCF_001522545.3 of Parus major. Taxonomy (NCBI): domain Eukaryota; kingdom Metazoa; phylum Chordata; class Aves; order Passeriformes; family Paridae; genus Parus; species Parus major. Next base: position 45,073,398 of record NC_031773.1, on the reverse strand, counting down.
ACACAGTAAATTATCATTGTTGAAGTCTTCAGTCCTAAATTTTTTGATAATTCAAAGTTTATTAATTTGTGACTAAGCTTATTAAACACGTTTCCTTTTCTCCTTTAATTTTGGTTGCTAGTTTCAAGAACCATGCCTTTTTACTTGCCTGCCAAGTCAGTTTTTCTGTTGGGAAAACCCCTTAGTTCTTTATTCTTATTTACAAGCTCAGTAAGTACAGTCATCAATAAAAATGCTATAGCTTGATAAGCAGCAAAAAAAAGAGGACCTAAATGTAAAGAAAATCCTGTCCAAAGCAAACATACCTTCTTTTAAACTTGTAATTTATCAAATAATTCTTATCACAAAAAGCAAGAGAGTGCAAGAAAAGTTTCTCAGTGAATTCCAATGACCCCAGTAGACTTTCACCATAATGCCAGAAACCAGTCCTTTCAGCACATAAAGTTCTTTCAAGTATCATGGACATGCCTATACAATTTCAGGTAGAAAGGAATGTCCTTTCCAAAATGTACAGTTCTTTGGCTTTGAAAGGGGTTTTTTTGAACAGCAAATTTTTGCAAGCAAAATTTTCTAGAATATTTTTATATGTTTCCCAGAGTGATGAATCTTTACATGTTAACTAAATTTTGGAAATAAATTATTTCAAAGACAACCCTTCCTTCAGGATTTTGTAGATTGCCTGCAGCACTGATTTCACTGTATAAGTGATATAAATTACAATCTACATTACATATACAGTAATATATCTAAACCTCAAAATGCATTAAGGTTTTACCAGAAGCACAGAGAGAAAATCTTGCCAGGGAACCTCTGAATTCCTGTCATTACAAAATGGATGACAAGTGTTAGGAAATGTTGCAAGTAGAGAATAACTAAGAAGATTCCAGAGTTTCACACAATGAAATTATTTCCTTTACTGTGGCTTAGACATATTAAATAAGACATTTTTCCACAGCTAGCAAATTTAGGAAGTCCTAGAAAAATGAGGTTTGACAAGTTCTGCAGAATCTGAAGAAAAAAGGAATTTGTCACCAAGAGATTGAAGGAATGTAACATTGTCCTGATTATGAATAGATTAACAATGGGAAGAGCCAACAGAAGCCCAGAAACCAAAGCACTGCTTGATGCACAGCAAAGACACAATGCCATCAGAAGGGAGGCAAGGGATTTTTTTGTCCCCAGGTTTGACTGACACTGAGGAAATGGACTGGGATGACAGCTTAACCCCTGCTAGGCTTGTTTCATACTTCCTCCTGTTGCTCATACAGAGACTCTAAATGATGATACCATTGCTTCCAAAATGTGCCTTCTGTGAGCAGCACCGACATGACTATTCTACACTGTCTTCAGGAGGAACTGTGCCAATTCCCTGTAGCCAACAGTCTGACCCAGTGGCTTTGGGCATTTCAGTAGCCTTGTGCCCCTCTAGCCACAGCACACCACCACTGCTCATATAGATGGAAGATGATAACTGGAGAGTTCTCAAAACTGAAAACATGCTGCCATGATTTTAGAAAGAAATACATGTTTGCTTTAATGTCAGTACAACTAAATTGATCATCTGATTGCTTATACTTGTCTTTGCTTTCCTTCTTTCTAAGAGAAAGTTCCCTCATATGGGTGCACCTGCAAAGGTGCCAGGAGTCTTCCCTTCCCTGTTAACAGCCTTTTTCTTCCACTTGTTTCTTCATTTTCCTCTGTTTTGTTCCAGTTAATTGATACCTTTATATCTGCTTAAAATCCAAGCTTGGAAGTTGCTCATGGCTGAGCAGTACCTCTTTGCAAGCTAGCAAAAAACAAGTTTAAAAACTTATTTATTTTTAAGTCAGGTACAGTACAGACAATCCTCTGCTCCCTAATCACTTTAACACCCAGATTAGTAATAGAGGTCATGAGCCTCAGGCTCCTTACTAGTTACAAATAAAACTGGCAGGGAAGTAACTGGAAAGAAATGCTGGAACAATGAACAGTATCTATTGTTTCTTGTCCTTAGCATACAGCTACCTATGAACTTCATTCAAAGGAAACTGCTGTCAAATAAATGGAATTAATGAGAGATAATAAAAGTTGTCATTCTTGAAAGAAGAAGTGGTGCAAAGGGTAAGAAGTTGTTGTGATGAAAATAGAAGTAGAGTGTTATCAAAGAAAAAAATACTCTCAACCTGCACTTTATCAAGGATTATTTCTTTTCATGGTCATAGTTTCTTTTACTGATAAGAATTTAAATGCCATTTTTAAGTCCTAAAAATGCATTCTGTTATGCTAGACTGCCTTCATGTTTGGAGTATTTGCTAAGAGGACAAAGAAAATTTCAAAGTGAGTATAGCATACACTACTCCAGCTGTGAGAGCTACTTGATAGTGATAACAGCAGTCCAATAGAAAGAAAAACCCAAATTGTATGAATTATTTAAAATTAGAAGGAACAAAATCCTACAAACTTACTGCATGGAGTAGCAGGATGATAGCTTAGAAAAGAAGGCTGTAATATCTGGTATCTGAGTAACTAATATACATAAGAACATAGTCTTTCTAAAATATCAAGATGCTTATGATATCTTAGATAAGGTACTACCACTGGACAACTGATGTCTTAAACCAATTATGAAGCTACAGCTGTTAATTTGTGACTGAGTTTGAGTGAGGAACGAGGATTTTTTGTTTAAATTAGAATTTCCTCTTAGGAGTGCTATTCATTGTTGTTGCTGCTGATCATAATCTTTCTTAGATCTATTTGCATACAGCTCAAATGCAGTTTAACCTGGACACAAACACAAATATAGTGGTCTCAAATAGAATTGAAAAGACAGACACAAATCATAGAAATGATACTTCATTTCAGATGAAGATATATAAGTTAGGGAAGACTCCTGTCACACAAAAAATGTTCACCATAGATCATAGATGCTCTTACTGTCTTAAGAGGAGAATATGACAGATAAAACTAATCTCATATACTGAATGATAATCATTATCCAATGGTCACTAATGAGCCTCATTTTGGGAAACCTCTGGGTTTCCTACATAAAAAGGGATCTTTTTCTCGATCAGAGGCCTGAATTTGCTGCTTGCACATAATTTAATATTTGCATACATCATTATATATCTTTAGCAACAGCAACGTTTCAGTAGTAGTAATTTCTGTACTTCAACAAAAAAAACAAAACAGAAGCTGAAGAAACAGGACAAACAAGTGAACAGAAGAACTAAAATAAACAAAACATATGGTTATGAATCACTGTAAATTCTTTAATCTGTGTTGACAAAGATTATGATGACTAAATACTATGAGTCCATGAAACTCATGGCAGTAGACCTGTAGAGCAACTTACAATAGCTATTCTAAAATTTTAACTTCTATGAAAATTAAACCCAGCATCCAAGTAGCTAAATACATCATATATCATGCTCTTTTTTGGGCAGCAACACTGGGAGGTTACTGAGACCCTCCAATAGATATGCTACAAAATTGACTTCATGGGCAGCTTTAATTTGCTCTGCTCAGGAAAGAAATTTGGACTTTAATTTTCACTGTGAAGAATGACTGAGCATGGCCAGTACAAATGTACTCCCCTGCTACAAGAAAAGATATTTCTAAAATAGCACTGGCAATTATCATAACAAGGAATGAACTCATGATGCCAGTTAGAATTTGATGGTTCCCTAGAGATTCTGACTTTCTTTTGAAAAGTTTCATTTTGTTAATCAGTTAACCTATGTTGTAATATCTTGTGCAGATCCACAGGTTTTGTCAGTGTTATAGCAAGAAAGAGTTTGATCTACACCCTGGATTGAGTATTTGGACAAAACCAATTTTAGTGTCAATTATTGAATACTATGGGGGATGTCTGAAGCCTCTAGAGCAATCAGCTCAAGGCATATCAAAATTAAATATATATAAGGGAAGCAGTATTAAAAAGCAATATCCCAAATCTCTCTTCATTAACATTTTGGACACCACTACACATTGTAGGGGTTTTTATGATTAAACTTACATCTTTATTTCCTACTTTCAGCTGTTACTCCCTATAATCTATAATCAACAAAAACATCAAATGGGAACAAGAAATCAATCGGTAATTCTGACAATCTACAGACTGATCTGCACACAAGCATCACCTCGTGTTATTAACACCAGCTTTGCCATGTCATAGCACATCACACGTGAGATGAGACTGGAAAAGGTGTCGAGGCAAATCTGTTACCTGGCTGATGGGATTTTGCTTTTCCACCAGTGACTGATGAAATCGTAGACCCAGAAGATGAGGCTTCCATTTTTATTGACCCTCTGGCTTGTGGGATCGAGGGATGCCCATCCACAGGTGGATGCTGTGACACTGGGTAGCTTGCTGCAGTTCTCCTCTGACAGACTTGCACACGCTTTTCAGCCCCATGAATAGATAAATTTATACCTGACAGGAATAAGAATTAGTTCTGTTAGATACAAGAGATCAACATGGAATAATTAAAGTATAAAATGTTGGGCTTTAAAATGGAGCTGAAACCATCTTCTTAAAGGAAAAAAAAAATAAAAAGAGAACTCTAAAATATTAATTTTCTTTCAAAATTAAAAATGTGAACACCTTTTCTGCTCAGTGTAGACATCAGATTCAGTCACAGTAATAGATATTTAAATTAATACACTGTCATGGTTTACCATTTTACTGGTCTACAGGAGGAAATATCTTCCATTCCTTCAAAATATCCACACAGCTGACAAAGGACAATATTAATGGAGCTATCACAGAGTTATTAAATGACAGTTTTCTGATTGATGGATTAGAATTTGTCAAAAATTATTTATTTTCTTCTGAGCCTTTACCTATACTAGGAAGTCTCATATGGAAAAGATGCTACAAGTGAGGTATTAACTAGCTTTTAAGGAAAAAAAAAATAAAGGTATGTTTTAAGGAAAGCAGTAAGGCTACACATGGCAATAAAAAGACCTTAAGCTTGGAAAAATAATCCACTTTCTCTTGTCTTGTGAAACCTTATCATCAATACTGGAAATCGTCTTTCACACCAAAATTCTCAAATTTGTCACTTAATCATTTTTTGTACTGAAATTTAGATTAAAAAACAGGCTTTATTTTTCCGAAGAGAAAAGCAAAGATGAAATTTCCTATGTTGCTAATGCACAGTCTTAGATATGCTATCTTACAGTAAATTGCTGATTCTGGCTTCCTCCTGTTCACATTGATGCAATTGCTCCAGCTCTACTTGAATTGCTTTCAGCATACTCTGGATGAAAATCGTCAGACAATCTCTTTTGGGCATGAAAGCTGAATGATAGTTCTACACTACTGGGTTTTTTTGCTTAATTTACTTGTGACTCTTATTGCTTCTGTCAGCAAACTAATTTTGTTTTTAAAAAGAACAAATGAAACACCCTAACCAGATATAAATAAGCAAACTAAAAAGCATATGGAAAGCAGACCCTAACAACTGAAAATGTGGATATTGTAAGCACATTGTAAAGTGCAGTCAACCAAAATCATTGTATATTATTGATTAGATTCCTCAGTTTTGTGAACTGAAATGTCCAAGAATGCATTAATGACTCTGCTCTTCCAGCTCCCTTGGAAGTCAATGTATGTGAACCTCCAGGTCAAGGAAGAGGTTTAGAATCTCTGCAATATTAATACACTTTGATCCATAATATACTACCAAGGGGAAGAGAGCTACCACTTCCATAGGCAATTTGTGAAAAGAGTGGGGTTGCAGACAGGACCAAAGGCTGTGCAAACTGCTTTCTTTTACAATTGCTTTGTGCATTCAGAATCGAAGCTGTGCACTCAATACTTGCCTGTTCTTCTTGACTCCAGAGCTGATCTCCTGCAGGAAATGTGAAGGCATGTGGAGTTTCCTGCAGCAGCTGCTCACCTACTTCCTGGTTTTAGGGCTAATGCAACTGCCAGCTTCTGAAGACTGTTGAAATCACATCCTTAGGATACAGAGCAAATCCCAGTCACCTTATTCTTGAGAAAGGCAGCATACCAATCCATGTGAACAGAATGACAATGAGCTTGCCTTCTTTGACCATGCTAACTGTAAGGGGATTCAAAGAGTGAAAAGCTAAGCCCCAGCTGTAAAATGAGTTCCTTACTTCTTTTGCAGTCGCTAGGACATTGTGATGGCCAAAATACTGGGCAATTATCCCTAAGGTATCAAAAAATTAACTAGAACCATTTTCTTTAAGCATCAGCACAGGTTGTTGCCTCATTTAAAGCAATCATCCCTCTGAAGTTTACGGTGGAGTCAGCCAGTGCTCAGCACTAAACTTGAGCCTGTCATCAACACACACTTTCTAGCTGGATCTCAGTAGGGCTGTGCTTTCACTTGGTCATGAAAATAGGGATCTATTTTAGGAACTGGTTCCAAACATAAAGTGACTGCTACATTACTCGGAGGTTCAAGTTAAGTTGCTTCTTCACATTCTGAAAATGGTCTATAAACTCTAGTGCAGCTGTGGCTGAGCTTCCTAAACTATTTCTGCAGCACGTGTTTTGTTTTTGTTTTTTTTTCAGACATCAAAATAAAGGATACTGCTTCCAGATTGCTATTCCTGAGAACTGCAGAATTTGCAGATTGATCACATCCAAAATTAGGTCCCATCAACAACTTGCTGCTGGTTATATACAACATTTTGCTTCTTCTACTAAAGAAGGATGATAAATCATGCTTCCAAACTACATGAGAAAGAATGTTCCAGCATCACTGAAAACTTTACATTTACAGTTTGCTTTAGACATATTTAAAAGTGCCCAAAACTAACCACAAAAATGGTGTCACAAATGTATATAATATATTTGGAAATTATTCGCTCCAGTCTCATTGGTGCTGCAGTTATTTTTTTTACAGAAGATATCCTTTTATTAGGAGAATTAATTTCTATTATTTTCCCAAGAACAGGTACAGGACAAAGTTGCAAGCATCCTTTTTTAATTATAATTTCAGGTTTTTCCAGAGAAAGATAGGTCTTGCTTTTCTATGTGTGTTTCTTTTGTTAAACTACAAGTCTAAAAAAACGTAAGACAGTAATACTGCAGCAAGCTGCAGCATTACCTTGTTTCCATGTGGGCGAAAGCTCTTTTAAAAGAGATATTGGCAGTTGAAGATACATCCCCAGATAACGTGCAGAAAAGCACAAAGGGCAGGGGAATCAGAAGTAGAAAAGAGATTGGGAACAATGCATGTGGCTTATGGCAGATGAAAACCTGGTGAACTATTGGCACTAAGCAGACTCTAGAGTAAACTCTCCCTATTCTTCCTGCAAATAACCCACGCTGCTGATTAATCCTGGGGTTTGTGTATCAGAGATGTGAGAAAACAGCAAAGAGGTCTCTGAAGAGTAGATGTTAAAAGTTAACATCAGCTACTCTTTTGCAGCGTGACAATACCCACACAAGACATCAAGAAAGAAAGAGTTCTCCAGCAGCACACTGTAGTCTGGGTCTGCAACAAACTGTATTTGGTGGAGTTTTTCTCCTCCCTTTAGGCTTGGCCATATAGGTGCTGACACCAAAATCCCCCTACCATTGCATGCCTGGCTGTATGGCCTTTGGTTGTACCTGTCCTTGCAGCAGGGTGATCTTAAGTGAGCTTGGCATTCATATTCAGTAGCTGGGTACAAGCACACTGATATGCTCTGACAAGTAACATAGATGTTAAAAATATCAGGGTTTTCTCCTGTCTTGCCCTCTGGCTCAGTGTAATGGCTCATGAGCAGCACTTTGAGTCAGGGCTTTGGTGCAAATGCAAGTGAAAGACTTAAATACTGTCCTGCATCCACAGCTAACCTTTCAATTTGAGGACTGTCTTCTGGACAGGGCTCAGCTATCTTCACCTGCAGTAAGAGGGGGAAGTAGTTCAGTGTTTTGAAGCTGGATGAGATTTGAACCTCTAAGTATTGTACACATCACTCTGCTCTCTTCTTTTCCTGCATGTAGCAAAAATCCTTCTCTTTATTTTCAAATCCTGATGTGCCTTTCTCTTCCTTATCCATATTTCTTTTTCTCATACAATCTTTTTGACTCCATGAGGAGCTGCTCTTCTTACTGACCTTTTGTTCTCTCATGACTCTGAGCTTGGAGGTTCATGTAAGACAAACACCTTCACTACCTTCCTGCCAATGCATCTCATCTGAGCACTTTGCCAGCACAGAAAGGCAGCTTCTATCCTGCTTCTGGATAACTTTTATTACAGATTTTTTTCAAACAATCAATCCTTCCACATTGAGCATATTTTTCTCTTATAAAGTGGTGATATACTTATGACACTTAGGGACATATAATGCTCCAGATAAAACCTGCATATGAGAACACTAAAAGGGAGTAATTAAGTACTTCCAAGTCATGAAGCAATAAAGTCATAACATAAAGAAGAAAAAGGAAGGAGAAATTATAAAAGTTCAAAACACTACAGTATGCCTGCATGCAAAGATTTGTGTGATGGATATTTGTTTTGTTGGCTCATCAGATGCTACGAAGATGAACAACATCCTGCATTACTCAGAAATCACTCTGCCAATGCATCTGATGGACATCTGCTTTGGTTGTGCACCATGCACCACTTCTATGTGACTGAGCACAGTGGCATGGCTCTGGTGCTGCTGGAGAAGACTCTTGCACTTGAAGTTGGGTCAGAAGGGCCATGTGTCCAAATTATACTGGGAAGGGATTGAGACATCTCTCCACCTGAGAAGGCATCACCATAGTGGCTGTCAGGCTGGTGTCAGCCCCAGTTTTTTTCCATCTTGTACCACTTTGGGTTACAGGCATTTATTTATAGGTTCTTTTCTGAAGTCTTTGTCTCTAGACAGAGAATTCATGAACATGAATAGGCAATAATAATACAGTGCAGAGTTACAAAGTTGTACAAACAATCCATTAGCTAACAGTGCTTGATTAGCCTCAAGTGAGCTGACCTGCTTTGTAGATCTTCCCTGGGATAACAAAGTAGTTCTGGCAGGAAGTCCTCTCAGTTTTTGTACCATTAGCATCAGTGCTCCTGTTGGAGACCAATTACTCCATCTGCTTCTCTTTTCTATGTGTGTCTTTTACTTTGTTTAAGCCCTATGTGGAGGGCTTTAGGAGCAGATTGAGGTAGGCCCTTTTTTCAAGGCCCTTTTCACAGCAGAACAAATACAGGGGAGCACAGAGAAAGAAGTGAGGAAGAGAATCTCAGGTGCTATATCATGTAGGGCCACAAAAAGCAAAGCAATTCTGGAAAGTCTGCAGTCATCAAGACAAAGATAAGCAAGATGATAAGGAAGCACTTTGTAAGCATGAGCAGAGAGCAGAAAATGAGGCTTTAAGGAGCAGTATATAAATGGGAAAATGAGATATTTAGTTATTTTCAACTTTTACACACAGGAAAGGAGAAAGTGAGCTAATTTGTCCACCTTAATAAGCTAAGTGCTCTTTCCTCACCTTGTGCAAATTGCCACATTTCCCATTAAAGTCAATGATGCTCTGCAGACAGCTTCAGCTTTTTCACAATTTAAAGATAGCCTTGATAAAGGGGATCTCAAAAATGACAGCAATGCAGAAGTTTTCTCATGTAAACCCAGTTTAATTTGAGATTCAGCAGAGAAACAGCTGTGCTTGATACCATGGTGGAACTCTTCTGCTTGCTCTGAATCCTAGGTGAAAATGCAGGAACATGAGAAAAAAATTCTCCTGCTGTCCTCTGTGCAGATGCCTGAAAACATAGTCTAAAGGCATTTCCCTTTTCTTTTCTCACCCTCTGTATAACTTATGTATAAATTACATCCAGAAAGCATCCTTAACTTGGTGAAAAATGTTACAACATCATTAGGATTCCCATATTAGATTAAATCAGTTCTCAAAAGTTTAAATATCATCTCTTTAATGCAGCATCAAGTCCCTTGCCACTGATAACATGTGATTATGAAATCATATCCAAGATTGGATTATGCTTCAAGTATAGCTTTGGAAATGTTGAAATACTTGTGACTACATTAGATGTAAAAAATACCTCACAGCTTCAAGCCTTCAGGTAAGCAAATAGAAAAGCTACTACTTACAGAATTTCTCAGGAACTGCACTGACTGGAAAGATTAATACTATACATCTTGACAAGCTACATGTGTTCAGTTTTCTGAGATTCTGCATGATTGCTCCTCCCACCCTACTTCCTTCCCAAATATTGAGACATTACAGGATTTCCAAAATCTGTAGTAGCTTCAGATGATGTTCCCTAAATGTTACTCCTTTCCTTACTTTTTATCAAATTTTTTCAATTGGCTTCTGAATTTACATCCATTTTTAGCATATATAATTTTACATGGAAAGAAACCACACAGCTTTGGTGCTGGTGGAGGAATAACTTTTTCTTTTTTTGTCTGAAACCTGTTATCCATGGAAGTATTGTATTGAAAGAGATCATGAATGACCTCTTTCCTTTCCTACTCCTGATACTACAGAGCTCTATCATAACCCCTGCTCTGTTGTCTGTATGCCTTAGTTTAGGAGACTTAGTTTAAACTGTTGCTCCTTACTAATTGTTGTGTGTCTCCAATCATCCCTGGTCACCCTTCTGGCTCCTTGCCTTTTTCAAAGGATGAAGACCTGAAATGCACACTAAGAAAAGGTCAACAAGCAACATCAGAAATGCCCATGATGTTCCAACTGTGCTGTCACCAAGGATTTATGCAGTAACGCAATGAAATTTCCAGTTTTATTCTTTCTCTTGTAATTTCATTTGCCCCAAGATACTTGTAGATGGATTCTGCCTTCATGTCATATTTGCCAGCTCTTTGGACAACTTTTCAGTGACTCAGGACTATTCCTTCTAACCATTTTCTTGAGGTCCCTATGTCGAGCAAAGACTGTGTGAAACAATGCTGCATTATTTTTTTCATTTCTATGTTGTGTCTTTTTCCACATCAGTTGCTTTCCAGGACTCATGTTTGTTACTTCTCTATGAGCTGTACAGCCTTTTCTATCAGTGAAACTAACCTTCACAAAGGTGTATTACTTGCCAGTGCATTACCCTTCTTTTCCATTACCTGCCTTTAAGGGAAGGAGGTTAGCATCATCCCAAGCCTGCAAGTCACCGGTGATCTGAATTTTGAAGTGGGATCAAAAGCACATCTGAACTATAACCAGGACTCCAGGAAGAAGGGGTTTTATTCAGTTTTATCTTCAATGATTTAGAAATGAACTGCTAAAGAGCCACAGATTCCAGGGGAATACAGGTTTTGCTTACGGGCTTTACATCAGAATAACTTATTCTTCCCTACAAAAGTGGCTACATTACCTGTGGTAAAACTGCATCCAGAGCCAGTGTTAACCTAAGTCTGTCAAAATCCTCATGAATAAAAAGATCATGCCCACCTTAGGCCTGCCATCAAAAGGGTTGTTTTCACAGCCCTGAAGGTGGTTTATCAAATTACAACCAGTTAACATTCAACAGTGATCATTTAGCATGACTCAAGGACTCCCATAGTGCTCCCTGAGAGGCAGATAACAACACAAAGTCATGAAAATGTCTTGGAGAGAATCATAATTGTCCTACTTTAATGGTCTACATGACACTTTGATAAACCACTTGTCTTCCTTTGGTATGAAAAGTTGAGCTAAGTGAATATAAAGCTCTTTAGACCTGCTGTTGAACTAATGGTGATTGTTGCAGGCATGTTGCAGGGCCATGGTACTGAACACCATGCCTATGCAAGTTATATGAACCCAGGTGAATAAATGGAATTTTTTTCACCCTCAATGTGCCTAATTTGATTAATTTTTAAGTCTTGTACTTTTATATCTGTCTGACAATTATTTTTTAGTTCCTCTATATAAAGAAACAAACACACTGTAGAGGGCATGTATGCCATATTTACTGGGCTACTGGAATAAATGTCTAACAATTGTGTGTAAATTATACCTCACATCACCCAGCAACCCTAAACCAGTGGCATTTGTCACCATCCCAGATGCCTGAACTCTTCTGGAGATTGTCTGCATTTTAATTGTTGTAGTTTTTACTGCTCTCCTTCTGTTTGTTTACTGTTTGTTTTGATTTACTTTATTCTTCCTATTGGACTTCCACTAGTGTTAGAATCACATACACACTGAAGAGTAATTGGAAATAAAAAAGCATTTAAAAAAGTTCTTTTGCTTGCCCCAGTATGAAAATTGCAATGAGGAAAAATACCGTGCCTTGAAATCTGATAAACACAATGGAAATCAAAAACTGAGACTGATAAAACATTTTCAGTAAAGTGTTTTTCTATCAAAAAATTGCCATTTTCTTCAGGAAAAGAAAGCCCCAAAGTCAAGAATTGCTGTCAAAAAATTTGTTTAGAAAATGATTCAGAACTTATTTGGACTGGAATATATTTCCTTTTTTTTTTTTTTTTTAAACAACTTGATGCTTTGGAAGCTGTAATCTAGCAAATTGAGTAGAATACAAATTATAACATAGAATACCACTTACCTCTGAGCAAGCCAAAGAAACAATTATCATTTCAATTACTGAAACACTATCTGTATTGCCAATCATCAATTAATGTTGCTTTAATATACAAATAGCAAGAAATAATTAAAATCATAAACATTCAAAGCGAAGAGCAAAACAAATCAAAATAATATAACAAAATACAATGAACACAAGAAGTCCAACCAAGATGAAATATTTCAACAGTCCAGAAGCAAATTCTGATGGAAACATTTTCAGTATTATGTAGAAATGTGCTCAAAATAAATTCAAATGGGGACACGGTAAGCAAGAATATTAGAATTTCTGTGGATTGGATATTCTAGATTTTGACTCAGTGCTTCTACAATCAAGAAGAATAGACTTGCATTAGAAGAATGTAGGATCATACAAAAAAAAATAGATACATATTTCAGTTTCTGTCACAACAAATAACATCACGTCAACACTTCTTTCTTATACACAGTTTTTCCTAAAAAAAATAAATAATTGAAGATTGAATCTGTCTCCTTAAGTGCCTCTTATTGATTTGGAAACTGTAAGAGGCAGTTAATCTTGTCTTATTCGTTTTATTATATATGCACAGCATCTACCAGCTGAAAATAGGCTCAACACTGAGATGATTTAAAACTTACTTTCAGCTGTGGTAAGCACTGCATTTAAAATCATTTTCTTTCTTTGCAAGTAGCTATTATTCTGATCTTCAAAATCAAGAGCATTCTCATTAAACCTGTTTGCACTGATTTTGAGCTTTTTACCCATAGAATAAAAGGTAAATGCACACACAGCAGTAACACATGGTAGAGACACTGGGGCAAACCACAGTGCTCTGTGAAACCAAGCACCAAGTCAAGTCCCAGATGCTTTTTACTGGCCAAGGAATGAAAAGCAGCACATCCATGCAGATATATTCCAAGTGTAGGTAGATTTAACAGCAGAGAATTCTCTTTTTTCCATTTTAATTTGCTGCCTGAATGCCAACTGCTACATTGCAAATACCACAAGTCTCATTTCATCTGATTTAATCGGATATTCTCCACGATGCAGAACAGTGGAATCTGAGACATCATCTATGAAACAGGAAAAAAACCTCAGGAGACTTCACAGATGGGCAAAGAAGACATCTCAGGATAAGTCTGAATGTGTATGCTCCATGGCACAGACAGTAATGATTTTCAGCACAGCAACTAGGCTTAATTTAACGTTCTCTTTTTGCATCCCATTCCAGGGGACTGGTCTGTCATCAGTGCCCTCTTGCTGTTCCAGAGCCAGGCCCTGGTCATGCTCTCTGGGACACCCTCCAGCAGCACATCTAGTGCACTTCCCTGCCTGCACCCAGCCTGTGCTACAGCCCCAGATATGGGCCCTTTTGCAGGCTGGGTGTCTAAATCCTCCATGCTCACAGCTAGCTTTGTCAGCCATCAACTGACTTTTATTTTCAATGATCTACTACTGCAGCCAATGTCTTCAGGGGCAGACCTTAAGACAATGAAATTTACTTCTCTCTATGCCAAACAGGAAAAATGTCTTACAGATAATGTTGCAACAAAGTATAAACTTTACTAAAATGTTTTTAATGTAAACATGCATCTGGATAGGTATGAATCTGGATAGGTATGTATCTGAGTAAACAGGTCATGTCCTGAAACAAGTGTCCATTGTGGGCATGTCCCAGGCTTTAGCATCTCATGTGTGCAGGATTTGACGCTGGATCCCCACTGGGAGGAGGCCCAGAAGTCCTCCTGCCCTCCTGGGGAAGGCTCTCGTATGGGTTGGAAGGACGTGCTGTGGTCAGTACCAGCAGAGCCTGGATGGGCATTGCTCTGCAAGGAGGCAGCACCAGCCTGCACAGCCCTAATTGCTGCAGCACCTATGTCTGGATCAGACTCTTCCATGGCAGACATATTAACAAGGGCCAGTTTTACCAGAAATGTTGGGCCATGTATGCTACTTGTCTTTCTTTAGTGCACCGCTAGTTTTCAGCATGCTCCCTCTTGGCAAGTAATGATTTTGGTTGTAATAAAGCCTATGGTGCCAAGCTTTCTAAATGGCCATAAAGTGAAGGTGATTCCCAGAAGATATGGCAGATGTAGTGAGCAGCAGATGCCAATGAGCATCTGTGTCCATTTGCCACCTCATCCTTCTGGCAGTACTTCAGACCCTTAACAGTAACAAAACAGCATTGAAAAGAACACATAAACCTGCTGTGTTTATGCATATGTTCCTCACAGGCATCCAGCAGATTGTTCTCAGCTTATGCTTATCTGGATAGAACAAAGCACAGGTCTGGCTTATTCTTCTGAGCTAGACTGTACTTCTGATGGAAGACTAATAAACCCTGAAAGACAGCAGTAGCAACATAATGATTGTCTGAATTTGGCAGATTCCACAGAGATGGAAAAAAGCTCTCTTCTCATAAATACCATTTGAATTTCTTGAGCTCTTTATAGCAGAATGAAGAAACAGTAGAACACTATAAAAATGCAGTAGCTGCAGTTTAGGATGTAAGGCCTCTAACAGATTTGAACTGGAAAGGACAGTCCATGTTTTAACTCCTTTACTGAATAACAGCCTTGTTCAAGGGCAAGGCCTACTGTTCCTTCATAAATATTTTTCTGATATGTTAGCAATTCAGAAAAACATGCAAAATACACAAGATAGACCTTCAGGTATGTTTGATGCACTGCATAAAACACTGGCTATTCATTTGATGTTCCTACTTTTTAAGAGGTGGCACAGAAGAGACACAAATTTTCTAAATCCACGCAAACCAGCTTGATTAGAGAAAGAACCTATAATAAAAGAAACCTGTGCCTAAATTTAGCTCCTGTGATTGATGTCGTCTCAGCAAAAGGGCATTCATGAATATTCTTTCATAAAACATTTCCTTTCTTCACTCATAACCCTGACACTCAATGCCCCATTACTGTTCATTCATTTCAAAAACCACCAAGTGAAAATAAAAAAGAATATTTAAAAAAAATCTCACTGCAAATGTAAAAAATATTAAAAATACCTCTAAGTTACACTTGCAATTATTGCAAGCATACTGAAAATTATATTTTTAAGACCATTCCAGTCTGACAATGATGCTGAATTTGTTCTGAATGTCACAGTGGTTTTGAGGATTCAGAGTGTCAATTTCTCTTCACAAGTACCATTTTGTCCACAGTTGAGTAGCTCCACCAAAAGATGTGTAGAATCTTTATGAACAAATCATAAACTGAAATTTCACCACCAAAACTTCTTATAAAATTCTGAAGCAATTTTTGGAAGATCTTAGCATGTTATAACTGGGTCTGTCTTTGATCAATATGCAGTATCTGAACAATTAAAAGTAGTTGTGTGCTCTGCTCTGATGATGATACAACATCCACAAAAATAAAACTCAAACACATGGGCAGGGAGTCTATTGAGAAACTAAGAGAAGAGTCTACTAGAAGGGCAATTAAACTTAAAGAAACTGATGGGCAGATGGTCAGTGAAAAAAAAAACCAAAACCCTAAACAGGTATAGCATCAAGCCTTCTACATGCAAAAGGCATTTTTTTTAAAAAAAAACCACCCAAGTCCCATCAACATAAAAATATCCAAACAATCTACCTGTCTCATTCCTTCTCAGAGGAGATGCCTGGTTGGACATAACTCTATAAAGCTGTTTTATATACTCCCTGGAAGAAAGAGCCAAGAGTACCTCTTCACATTACATCTGATCTACAGAATCAAAATGGCACTGAAAACCATGGGTCCCACTGGATTCACCTCTTCCTTCTAATCCTTTATGAATACAGTTCTAAATCCTGAAAAGTCTGGGTTAAAAGTCTGTGAGTAGTTAACCACCAACCAGAAATATTTTTCTTCATTTACAAAGCAATGTGAGCCAGCTAACAAGAGGCTTTTGATGAATCACAGCAGTTGTAATTACAATTACATGAACAGAAATCTGGGAATAAATTTCCATATATGATTTTAATGCTTCAATCAATAAAGCATACTGTCTGTCTAGAAGTCAAATATGTAGATGAGTTAGAACTGAAGTGGATGAAAGTGTGAGAAAATTAATACTAGATAAGAATATGACCTGTTAGCATTTTCTCTAATTCCAGATAATGTTCCTGATATTTTCCATCTCCTTATGTGACACTTCTCCTTGTTAAAACTGGGCATGGTCTTCATTTAATGACTTCTGACAATAGGACCTTCAGTGACCAAGCCATGGCAAGGAACTGATTGTGACACATCCTCTTTTTCAAACACTGTTTGGGTTTTGGGTTTGCTTCTGCCTTTGCAACTCAGAAAACTTATTCCTCTCAACATGCATTTTTCCATTATGGGACTTTCAAAAAGTAAATCTGAGTCAGTCAAGATAAAAACAATTTCATCACTGACAATACTGAGCCTTTCTTTATTTTTCTTTCAAGTCTTCCAGTTAACAATCCATTTTATAGAATGAAAACATGAGGCCAAATACAAAGATGATGCATAAATATTCCTAAGTCCTAAAAATTGCTGTCCAAATATGCTTGAGATATTCTTCAGATATTTGGTGCCCCTATCAGTTCCATACCTGTTTTTTCCTTCTTAGAATTTAATAGTAAATTTCAAAATGTTTTCTATATTATATTAAATCAAAAGGAAATATCTCAATCTTCAATCCAGTCTATGAATATCTGCAATTTAGAATTCAGTGATAATTTTCACTGTCTCTAAACTCACATTCAGTGAATAGAAAGACCATGTATGTTCTTAATTCATGCAAAATGATAAATCCCTCTCTGCTTTCTTCCTCATTTTTACAAGTGCAAGATACTATAAATGAATGAAAATTCTTTTTTTTCTCTCTTATTGTGCTAGGGCACAGCTCATTTCATCTCATCTCCTTTATTCTAAAACTGTAATTGTTACTTATGATGTACAAAATCTACTGTTCATCCTTTCAACAGGAATGAACATGTTTTGTCTGTTCATGCAGGACAACATGACTTTCTCAGTGAAAATGATGATGCACTAGGTTTTACTATGTGCTGACGGATGGTATGAGAAAGATTGTGAGCCAGCTATAATCCCATCTATCAGAAGGGCTGGGGAAGGAGAATATCTGCCAAACTGCATACACTCAATCCATCAGCCAATTTTTCAGAAACTTAGCCACAGTAGTTTACAACAGCCACTTTTATTTTGAAAGATTCTTGTTCAGCTTGCAGTCACTTGGCATGACCCATTCCCAGCTTTCCTGCAGACACCATCCCATGCCTCAATGGTATTTTGCAAATGTATTGCTTGCTGACCTAACACCTTGTCAAGCTTCAGCTGACTTTGGAACTGAATATAAAACTCTTCACAGGACCTTGTACCCTTCATATCATACTGATTCTACCCTCCATTACAAAAGCACAAAAGGCAATCTTTTACTTATCCACATTTTACATGGAATAAAAATACCACTGCATGATGGCAGAAATATCTCAAAAGAGCACGCATTTCACATAAGTGTTAATAACTTTATTGTTAAGTTTGCTCTAAAAGTTAAACTTTTCTGAAGATATTACATAACATGAGTAATGCAGTAATTGAGCTTATTTTTAACTGCGCTTATTTTTAATTGAGCAACTCAGGTATTGAACTTAAGGCAGTCACCTTTAAATGACTTGCTACATTAATGCAATAAATTTTTAAAAATCTTTCTAAATCATACACATGCTAAGAGGTGCTTCATAATCTGTTTCTTCCAGATATGCAGTGCTTGGAGAAGTACTGGGGTGTTTACAGCATCAGCTAGCCCTAATCCCAGCAGAACCAGCTTGCTTTTTTCCAAGCAGGGAACAAGACCAGCGAAATACAACTGTGGCCATATAGCTAAATAAACAAACCTGGGTGATGTGCTCATGGATGAAGCCCACCATGCCCACTGCAGACTCTGGCCGTGGCAGACTCCTGTGGGCACCTCAAGACCTCTCAATTACAGATTGCATGAAAGGAGAAAAGAAAGTCCTTTTCTGACCTGCCCTCCTGCTTCCTACACACAGTGTGGGAACACTCCCACACACCCTGGTACACTTTTGGATCATTATACTCAACCTGGGTAGAACCAACCGGATGGCTTTTTTTTTTTAGTTTTCCATGGTATTTTTGCAATTTGATAAAAAGTGGCTTTCTCTTGCCAGTACATCAGCCTCCTACCTGAAAATCTGAAATCTGCCCAGCAACTGAAGTTCTCTGGATGTAAGCTCCTTCTTCCTACTTCGGACACAGAAAGTTTAATTCTAAAATGCTCTTATTTTGATTATTTCAGAACCACACACCAGAGTTACCATTTCCGGGAAAATGTTAAGATTCCATCTGATGTACAATATGTTCACTGGGGAAATTCCAGTGGGAAAATAAATTACATATTCCTTGGATCTAACCAAAAATAGGATATAAGATAACCCAGCTGAGTACTGAGAGAAATATGAGATGACTGTTAAAGTTACATTTCAGTGAACTCTAATGTGTGAAGGATTTTCTTCTTTTAATGCATAAACAACTTGCTTTCTCCCGCTCTATTCTGTTACCTCACTTTCCGATTTTAAAAATATTTCTCACTGAGATTCTGAATATGCATGAAAAGGCAGTCCAGAAGTAGAAAAAAGAAAAAAATAATATTTTAAATGTGAGAGAAATGTTGGCAAATTGTTAACTAAATATCTAGTTAGATGAAATCTAGTGATATCACAAGTATTGCCACCAGGCTCTATCTAGTTCTCCAAGTCTATTTTAAGCCAGCATTATGATGAGACTAGTTAGCATGCGGCACAAAAAAAAATTAAAATCACCAGGATAATTTAACTTCCTTTTTTGCATATAAAAGTCCCTCTAACTGATTCTTGTAAAACCTTATATTCTATGGGAACAATGCTAGAAGCTGTAAAAACTCACCTTTCTCTTAGCTGAGGATGCTTCTTAAAGGCAACTTCCTATGTTTGGAAACTCACTGCAAAGGTTGCCATGGTGATTAATTTTAAAAGTGAAATTCTCCCTTTTTAAAGTTTTTTTCTTTAAAGAAGAAATGTGCTAGGGCTCAGTTCTCAGCAAGACAAATGGGAATGAAAATTCCACCTTAATCCTGAAGATTAAAGAACATAACCTCTGTGTAATTGCAACTTCAGCTCCAGAGATATTTTCAGAAAAATTTTGGAAACATCTATTTTTACCTAAAAATTAAAGAGAAAATACATCCCTAGGCAAAAGAATTGAAGGAAAAAGCAACATTTTTCAGTGATCAGACTGCAGCCAGAGCAGGGTAGGTAGGTTATACTAGTGATAGGATGGAGGAAAGGCAAGGAAGGAATGGTTGGGGTAGCTGAAGCTCAACAGAAAAGCCAGCAGAGGGAATCAGCTAGGGAGAGTGACATTGTGTGGCAAGAGAAAGAAGTGAAATGCATTCCTGAAGAAAAAGCCTAGAAACCAAAGGTCACTACTGAAAAGCTCTTTACTTAAGGCATTGTCCATTTTGTTTCCATGGCTCAATATATAATTTCACATGGGTGTTTCCATCTGTTGACTTCTCCTCTCCCCAGTGATGTGCAGAGCTACCTTAAACCTTGGCTGTCCACACAGCTGTGTTAGCTGCCAGGGAACAGGCAACTGTGCAGCTCTGTTCCTGCACTGGAAGATGGAAAAGTACCATTTCTTCTCTAAAAACCATACAATTTTCAACATTACGTCGTCCAACTTGCCCCTGCATAAGCTGTGACTGCAGAAATCACTGGCAAATTAAACTGGGAAATGTTGTGCCAATTCAATACACATGCAATTTATGGCTTCTTTATTCACACAAAGATCACAGTTCTGTGAGACAGCTGCATTATTCATTATGTGTTTAATAATTTATCTCTCTAGGCAAAAGTATCTGTACATGCACAATTAAAATGTCTGACCTAGACAGAGTTGATTTTAATACAAAGAATTAAATTTGTTTCAGAGACCTGCTTGACCTTAAAGCTCTATGGCTTAAACCAATAGAAGGAAAACCAGGCTGAGACTTATACAGTGTAGTGCCTGGGCATTACTCAGTCTACTTTGAATGACTACTCAAGAAAGCCTCTTTACTTGATCTTACCACATTAGTTGTGGTAAATGTAAGATATCCTAAATTATATGGAATTATTTTACACTTGACACACATGGTCATGATGATAATGAAAGAAAACACCTTTTTAAAAATGGCAGAACACAAAAATAATTACTATTGCTTCTTTGCTATTATTATAAAGTTTAGTAAATCCATGTGCTTTGTAATCACCTATTAGAACTTTTAGGAAAAAAATATTATCTGCAGTGTCTCAGAGCTACAGGTATGAACACAATGCAAATAGAGTAGGAAACAGTCACCATTGCATTTCCCAGACCCCAGAGCAGCAATGCTACTCTTAAAGTAGTGATCCCCATGCCTTTTTGCCTCCTCTTGAAGGGACAGATCTCACCTATTGGCAGCTGAACACTCCCTAAAGAAAATCCAGTTTGTTTTTACTGTCCCGCAGACCTGGTTTTTTCAGCACACAGAGTTTAAGCAAAGAAAAATACGTTTTCTGACCAAGGGGAAAACTGGAGTTCCATGTGCAAACAGCTAGATTGGTACAAATATTTCAAAGCTGTCATCTCTATCATTAACAGGTATGTTCATTCTTTTACCCACTAACGTTTATAGAGACTGCAGTTAGGTTAAACTGCAACTATTCTCCATACTCTCTCTTGAGTAAGGGTCTTTGTAAGAATTATGGAGACAAGCCACACTCCAGAAATCCATCCTTAGGAGTTTCAATCTCCTTATGTACTCATAGCAGAGAAGTTGCTGAAGGTCTCCACAGAGCACCTTATAGCTCAACAAAATGAGATTGATCACACTTGAAGCACTCTGTGATGTGTCTGAAGGCTGAGGCTAATTTTGCATTCAGGTGTAAGTTAAGTTACAAAGAATACTGAAGCATCGTTCATGTGCTCTGTATCTTTTTTTTTCACTTGTATTTTCCTTTACTTCTCCTCTGTCTCTGTCCTTTCTTGTGACTGGCATTTTCTTTAGGCCATAATTCTCATTTACTCAACATGAGCAAGTTGCAGAACAGTAAAGTGATCTTAAATAGAGCAGTTTTGAATTTTTTTGGAACCTGAAGTTGGAAGTATATTTTTTTCATCTAATAAAAGACTAAATGAACCAAATAAACCAAAAGTAAATGCAGTGGGTTTAGCTGAACTTAATCTTTTTGTCACCCTTGCTCAAGCTGATGATGTTTCCCAAATGACATCTCCAATATGTTAGTACCAGCTCCTTGCACTAAAACCAACAGCAATCCAAGGAAGCCCACCACACAGAGGGAGAATGGCACTGGGGGCAGGTGGCTGGAGAACCAGCTTGAGAAATCCCTGGGCTAACACAGGCAGACACAAATGCCAGCTCAGCATCATATTGTGATTTGCCTTTCCTCCTTAATATGTATCTGCTGTCTTCCCAGAAGCTTGCCCACCCAGACATGAAGGTAAAAAGCAAATAAGGACACTAGCTGAATGCAGTGGACAGTATACACTGAATACAGAATAGGACAGTAGCTGAATACAGTGTCTGAAACATCTGAACACACAGTAAAAGTTCTGGACAATTTTTGTTCCTGCACAGAATGGGACTAAACACAGATACTGGATTATTTTACCTTACTCTCAAAAAAGGGAGACTCAGCACAAGAAATAAATACTTGCATTATAAACTTGGAAGCTCTACACTATAGATAACCTTGGGAAAATAAAGGAATCATTTAATCAGAGACAAAACTTTTGTGGATGTTTCCAGCTAACAAGGCAGCTCTGCAGAGACACGATCCAAACATACATAAGTACTTCCAGGTAGGAAGGCCACTCTGGGACTAACTCAAAATGAGGTGTGTTAATGGTACCAGATGAGGAGATTAGGCTTAAACTGAGAGAACCCAGAAAAGGGAAAAGAGGAATGAATTTGCCTGTCAAGGGGGAAGATACAGCTTGTACCCTTCTGACAGTGTTTCCTCATTAGCACTGGACAGTGTGACTGTCCAACCTCTTCCTTTAAAATCCAGACCACAGTTGTACCTACCTCATCATTTCCAGGTGGAAGTGACCTGCAGCAAGAATGTAGCAAAGAACAAAGTATTCAGCACTATCAGAACAAGCTGCCCACAATTCAGCTGTTAAATTTGCAAATTCTACTATTAGACCAGTATGATCAGTCATGATGTTTTCTAGCTGGATTGGGGCATCATTGAAATGTAATCTCCTGCAGCACTTCTAAGTGGCACGATTAGTCTGAAGAATGGTGGGCAAGCATTATTAGTATGTCCCGGAGGCAATCTGTGACTGCTACAAAAAAATACAGCCCCTAGGATAGCCATGAAAGAGCAGACTGCCTCTCAGTATCTGCAGAGGTAGAGGGACATCCTCCACACTGCATGGCAGTACATGCAGGGCAAGCCAGAGTCTGAGAGCAGCTTTGGCAGAGGACAGCAAGATGGTTCCCTCAAGGTGCTGGGTGATTAGAGCTCAAACAATAAGTCTTCTGCTTTGTCTCTGTGCAGACCAGGCTTCCTGAAACACTTGATTGTGTTAACCACAGAGGGGTCATTAAGATTGGTCTGACAGTAGTGCAATCACACCTACTGACAGTCAACAGCCTGCTTTCAGGAACAAGATCCTCTGGGTGGAAGGCTTCACACTCCTAAAATCAGGGACCAAAGTTCTGAATATAAATTCCTATTTAGTAGGAATAATTCCTATCTAGAACATGTCAAAAACACAACACCCTGTTTACCCTAGGACAAAATTATCACTTCCTGTGGCACTGAGAAGCCCCATCGTATCAAGAGAGTCAATGACGCTCATCAGTATATTTGACTGATACTTCATAAGTACTGCTGATCTGTTTTAAACACCAGCCAGGGTCTAGAGGTGAAGTTTAAACAGAACCAAGTGTCAAAGCTTCAGCAAGGACACTTGCAGGAGAAATAGAGCTGAGGTAGAGACAATCCAGGAACATGATCTTAAGTTACATTCAATTCTTTACAAGTATTTGGAGAAGAACACTGAGGGGGGTAGGTCTGTCTGTCTATCCATCAAACATCAGGTATCTGAGGATATGTGAAAGACTCCAGCCATGTTATCCAGGAAACATTCAGACTAGTGAGACAAAAGGACTCAAATAACAATCAGTTACACCTCCATATCCTTCACATAGCTTAGCAGACCCTGAGGGTGCTCAAGGCAGCTAGCACATGCCAGTGAACAGTGGGGATGGTCCAAGACCTGGCACCAGATCTTTGTCTGGGTTTGTAAGGCACTGGGCAATCCAGCAATCCTATGATATTACTTTATGATTAATACTAATGAAGAGCTCACCCACAAACTATCCAGTACTGAACCCCTATGCCAGAGGGGCCAGCCATGGCAGCCTTAGCCCAGAGCCACTAGCTCAGCACACGTGATAGCAGTCCTGATGAAACAGAAGGCTTTATACAGAAACTGAAGCCTCTGGCTCATTGCTGGCAGTAGAAATACCAAGCAGCATGTACTTTCTACAGTGCCACAATGTTTATCCGTGGAACAGAAGAGAAAGACTTGAGCCTCTGTCAATAATTTATCATGCCTTGCTGAAGGCTAAAGGTAATTCGGGGAAATGGCAAAAAATAAGTGCTCTTACAGGTACTCAAAAATGTTCACTGCATGGCTATGCAGATTGCAAGAGACAAAATCTGTTTCTTGTATCTCTTTTCACCTGCTGAGAGATGAGATCTCCCCTCAAGACTGGATTTTGTCTGAGGGGACTTGAGCACTGTCCCAGCAGAATTATGGAATGATATCCTGAGATGAACAGCATCTCATGAGAAAGGACAGGGAAAAGCCAAGTAGTATACCAGTTTAACCACCCCAGGGCATGAAATATGCTGGTATCATACAGGGCCAATGAGGAACAGAGCAGAGGGGGGATTCATCAGTCTGAGAAAAAACAGAGAGAGTCTCTTCACTTTCAGTGGCAGAAGGCATGTAACACAGCAGGTGACTCCTTCACATTCTAAGACCTGGCCTATGCAAATGCGTTTTGATCCTTTGGCTAGAAATATCATGTGTAAACCGAACTTTTTCCTAATACCCAAACTAAACCTCCCCTGACACAGCTTCAGGCCATTCCCTTGGGTCTTGTCACTGGTCAGAAGAAGATACCAGTGCTTGCCTCTCCTCTTCCCCTCTCAAGGAAGTTGAAACAAGAGCAGTAAGATCTCCTCTCAGTCTTCTCCAGGCTAAACAGACCAAGTGACCGCTGCCACTCCTCATTCAGAACCCTCGAGGTTCTTTACCATCTTTGTTGCTCTCCTTTAGATGTTCTCTAATTTAGCCCCATGGAGGGCCAGTGGAAAGCTCCCCAATTCCATTCAACCCAGCAGATAAACTTTAAGATCATAGAAGGAATTTTACTACTATCTCTCAAAAAAGATGAACTTGAAGTGGTAGGTTATTGAGAACTCATTTAGAGGAATTTGAAGCCTAGCAGTTTGTCTGGGTTGATCTGTGAAGCATCAGCAACCTCTGGCCTCAACAAATGTTTGAAAAACATTTTCCAAAAAACCCCACCCATCCATCCGGCAAAGACAAAAATGAAAATAGAAACCTGTAGCAACCACTTGAAGGGAGAAATAAATCTTACAGAAAAAGTAGGTTGAGCACTGACCAGTCTATGCAGGTCTCAGTGGATGGCACTGCACCTATGCATCTGCAAACAGCTAATGCAGGGGCACATGGTTACATGACACAAAAAATAGTGATTTTCTTTTCCTTGCTGGGAAACATGAAAACATTATTTCCACATATACAATACAAGGAGTTTTGAAGTTATTAAAAGAAAAGTGAGCTTAAATTTTCACTTGCTGTGTTCTACTTCTGTAATTAGTCATTCTTAGTTCTCTCTAGTTCTCATTTTTCTTCCCCAAGTTTTTAGTAAAAGAAAAATTCTCCTTTCCTGCTTTTATATTTGCTAATGAATTATCAAGGAAAGTATGTAACCTCTAAAATTCAGTCACATACCTACCAGTTCTGGAGTGTCAGAGAGAGTAAGAATAAACATTCTTATATCAAATATTAAAATTATTAATATTAATACACATATTGAAGCAAAGGTGAAAAAATATGCAGAATCCATTCACCACAGATTCTCTTCACCAGATTTACCTGGATTCAAGAGAAATGGAAAACTCACTGCAAGGCAACTTAGGAAACAACACAAGAAGAAACAACAGTGAAGGTGATGACTAGTCTGTCTTACACCTCTCCCTGTGAAAGTCATCCACCTTCAAAGCTGAGAGGGGCAGACCCCCACCTCACAAACAGAGGGAAAAAGCAAAGAAAAAGAAAGAAAAGCAAAGTCCCTGCCAATTATTATATTTTTTTAAATTAAGATACTTGTTTGGGAGCTTATTAGTAATTTTTCATACCCGAAGAGTCATTTTTCCTCAGCAGAATTACACCCTGAGCAATGTCACATTGTAAAAGACCATGTAGCACCACTGACATGCTATAATTTTCTCTGAATGCAGACATTTATGGTTTCATACTAACATACCTCATGCTGATGGTATAATAATCTTGACCTGCAGTTTTTACAAGGAAAAAAGAAAGTAATAAATCACTGACAAGCGACCATAATAGAAAGTATCCCTGTTTCCCAGAGAGGCTCTGCTCTTGTTGTTAATGACATGTCCTGCTAGCCAGCTCAGTTCAAAATGACATGTATAAAATGTGAAGTTGGCAGTGTCATCCTGGAGGTCTCTCCCCACTACCCAGAAGAAACATGTCATCACACTCAGCAAAGACCTTGCAAGGACCTGCTGACAGGAAGGGACAGCCCTGATTCAGGCTGATGCCAGCAGTGTTGTGGCCTTGGGCCGAGACAACAGAGGGCCAAAACAGTCCCAAAATGGGGAGAGTTGGAGTCTGCTGCTCTGCCCAGGGGATGAAGGGCTGGAGTGCAACCTTATTTCTGAGAACACCTCTCAATCTGAAATGGTACTGCTTCACATCCCCTTGTCTTGCCCACAGGCCCCCTTTCAGGGCTTGGGCAGAAGCAGAGAAAATAGAACTGACTGCTCCCTCCTGCAGTCCTCTGTGACTGTCCAAGGTCCCTCTGTCAGGAGCCAGCACTGTCCTCCTGGCACTCTGTCCCTAGCTTTGCTCAGTTCTAGCCCACACTGCATCTCCTCCGGGGCAACTTTGGCTTCCTGGGAAGCTCTACTTCTTGGGAGCCCAATACCCTTTTGCCACTCAGCCTCATCTATCACTCAAAGGTTTTTCTTCAAAAAAGTCTTCCATTTCACTTGCTCTCTGTCTCCTTTCAGATCCCTTAAAACATACATTCCTTCATTTCCTCTATCTTTGATCTTTTAATTAATCTGGTTGACTTTGTTCAAGTGCAGTACAATGTCTTTGCAGCACTATTTTTTGTACTGTATATTGCCTTGCTTATTTAATTCTCTAAAGCCTTCTGGAAACAGCTTATTTACAGGACATCATGTAATTATAGGAAGGTTTTTAGATTGTGCTGGAAATGAAGTTGTCATTGCGAAAGTAGCTTTGAAATATGCTGTGGATTTAATCCAGTGTTTCAAGTCTTACATCCAGATACAAACACCTAAATGCCAAAACATGAATGTAAATTTCATAGTAAAAACATTTTACTCCCAAAAAGAACAAAAACATCATCATATTATTGCCCTCACTGAAAGTATTTATTAATTACAGTTTAAAATCAGAAATTGGAAAACAGTATTACTAGCAGGTGCTAAACTTTGTGTTATTCACAAATATTTCAGTATGCTGAGTATTACTTAGGTATAGTATTTAATGAAAACAAATGCCTTCTTCTCCTCTAACAGCTGGGAAATACCACTGCTCAGACTAGTATAACAGGATAAATCTGTTCTGAAGCCTCAGTGGCCCACTTCTCTCTTGATATGCAAAGGGAAATCCTTAGGTATCAAATCCATATACAACATATTTCTACCTCAGGCTGCCTGGCTTCCAGAGAAAATTCACCTTTCTTTAAATGAAAAAAAAAATAAATAAGCATAATAAACACCCCCCTCCCCTGCAACCCAGCCAACAAACAAACAGCTCCCCCAAAAACCAAACCAACAACAAAAAAACAAACCTAGAGAATAAAAGCAGTCTATCAGAAGTCTCTGTTCTACCCATGGGAAATTAATCAGAAAGCTAAACCAAAGAGAATATGCAGAACAAGGATGTTTCTGCCTCTCTCCTTCTGTGTATACACTCTAACACATATTTGAAAAAAAACCCATTTCAAATAATTTGAAAAAATATATATATTGAACAAGTCATCAGTCATCATAAGTATTACTACAGCAGCAGTCATACTTGCCATCTCTACAAAATATAGTCATAATGACATTCTAAACTTCACAACATTAACATTCCTGATTTCCCTAGGGAACACTATGGCAAGAAGGGAGATCTGCCAGTCTGCAGCAAAATGTAGAACACTGAGCAATTCCCTTGGGGCAATCTGTTTCAAACAAAGTTGCAAAAATAATGACAAGAAAGGTAGAGCAACACTTCCAAACAAAACTACAGAGCATCCCAGAGCTGAAAGGTTACCCATGAGGTTGTTAGCTTGCATGGCCCTTGGCAAAGCAGACCATTTCTAGTGACATGGGTTCATTCAACATAGAGCTTTTGAGCAACTCACTGCAACAAAAGTCATTTCAAGGCTGAAAAATATGCAGTGTGTAAATAAGCTCACATAAGCTAACAAGAAAGTATAAAGACCGAGAGAAGTCAGGGAGGAAATGTGCAGGATGGGTCTCTTGCCAACACTAGGAGCCTTCCCACAAATGCAGGATTTGAAAAGACATAAAAAGCCATTCATTTTGTACTAGGAAATCTGACAAAAATGATCATTTTTACATGACATCCTTCCTTGAACATGTATTTTTCTCTAGCACTATTGTATTTCCTGCAAATAAGAGTAAAAATTACTATTCCCAAATCCTTTGCAACAAAGTTCAAATTTCCTTGTGGAAAATTCTTCTACCTGTAGGCTATGAAATACAATGAACTAATGGAGCCTTCTTCACTCATAAGTTGCCTCACAGAGGAAGATTCATTTTAATTTGAGTGGAGTGATTTTTGACTACATAATTACCACCTGGGATGCCTCTAGAATGATTATGCCATACAGTTCTTAAAAATGTCAGTGCATTGCTTATCCAATTCTACACTTGTTATAAAACTTTTCTTCAGATTCACAATAGCAAGGCAGGGGTAATAGTAGATACTGAGCCTATACAAAAGCTGAAGGCAGATAAAAGATGCCAAGTGAACTAACTCCTTTTTTGTCAACACAGATCTGAATTAAAATGCCATCAGAAGTTCCTTGCGAACATAAAACAAAGTTTTATGTCATTTACCACCTTATACCCTTAGAATCCATCCCTTTTCTTGTTTAAAGCACGTAAGCATAGCTAATAATTTTACCTAAACCTATTCTATTTTACTGAGTTGTCACCAGCTCTTATTGGACGAAGATCTTTTTGAAGTAATCAGTTAAAATGTGATCACTCTGTACCTTGCATTCCCCTTGAAACGTTGGGTGATATTTGCTCAGATGATGGCAGATGTTGTACAGTGTTGTAGTGACAGCATGTGAGTGACTCCAGGTGCAGCCAAACTCTTACAGATATGTTACAGACTGTAACCTTTTAGGAAGATATGATTTCTCAGCCCACAGCTGTTCTCAGATGTAGCAAGGGATATTTAAAACATAAGACATAATAAAGATAAAACTCATTATCTAAAACGAGGTTACATAGTAACTGGGGGTCTTTTAATGTACTATCTGGAGACATGAGGCACCCTAAAGAAGCCTCACACCTTGCAAACTAGAAACATTAGCAAATGTTAGAGTACTAATGCTAACAGACAGAAAGCACCCACAAGGACCACAGATACGAAAGCACACCTAGCTCAGAGCCTGACAGCTTGCCTGGATCCAAAAGGTCAGAGCCTAGTCTGATGTAAAGCTCTGCAGCATCACAAAAGATACACTGAGACCTTGTTTGTTTAACAGGAGCAGGTAATGCCTATAATGATATTAAAATGGTGCCCAAAATCTGGTGCTGTAATGGTGCCCCAACAGTGCCAGGTGGATGATGCTTGTGTTGAGGTGTCTTGCTGTGGAGTTAAGCAGGTGACAACTTTTCAGAGAAATACAAATCCTGCTTTACCAGGGCTTGGGCCAGAGCAACACAGGAAACAGGAGGAAAGGAGCTTGCAAAATCACCCAGCTTCTGCTCTACATTCACTATTGAGGGACCAAACTCATGAAGCTACTTTAACCCACCCTGGAAATCTTCCAGGAGACATGGCACAGGCCCCTGCCTGTTCCCAGGCAGTCTTCTCTAGCATCTCACTCTCCTCATGATTAGAAGGTTTTCCTTGACTTCTGAAGCTCCTTTACTTCAGGTTAAGGTCACTTCTTCTCCATCTGCTCGCTGTGGACGGAGAGATCAGACTACTCCTTTCCTGTCTGCCACCAGGCAGACATGCCTTTGATGTAACACAGCTGAAGGGACAAACACGCTCTCTCTCAGCCTCGACTGCCAGGCTGAGCACCAGCAGCTCCTTGGCTGAACTCCTGCACACCTTGTTTTACAGCTGCTCTTGCTGCTCTCTCTCCCAAGATTTCTTCCACTGGTTTTTCCACCTCCTCCTAGAAGGGGACTGCCTCAAAATAGGCAAAATACTACAGCTGAGATCTTCTGTGTGCCAGCAACAGAAGGAGGATTTCTCCAGGTATCTTCCACACAGCTATCCTCCTCCTACACCCCAGTATGTTGCCTGTTTGCAGCAGTACAGCATTACTGGCTCACACTCAGTTTTTGTATCACTGTAACTCCCCCACCCCCAGACCTTTTTCCAGAAAGCAGTCACTTCTTATTCCCCATCCTCCACACTTGCAGTTGATTTTTTTTTTTTTTTGCCTAAATGTGGTCATCCCAACTGAGTAGCATCCAACTTTCCCAGACCATTTTCATAGTTTATTATGTCTATTTAGGTTTGACTCCTGCCCTTCAACATTCCTGCAGCATATCTAACAGGTTTGTGCACTGGGTAAATGTACTTAGAATTGTATAGATATAAAATCTATATTGGAATATAATATTACATATGTCACAGATTGTGATGTTCTATCAATAATTGTATAGTACAAACTTGAGGTGACCTCTGTAAGAAGTCCTGTGCTACACAGCATTTCAGGGCAACTGGTTTGACGTCTGTTCCGTGCCTGTTCTTTTTCAGAACAATGCAGTACGATATTACACCTTGTAAAAGTTTCATGAGCATCAGGCTTCAGTAGTTTGCAAATGAGTGTCATGAAAGACTCTGCAAAAACCTCTACTGAAGCCAAGAAATATGTCAACTATTATTTCTCCCACATCCAGTAAACATTATCCTCTCTCACATGAGAAAATCAGATAGCTTCCATACAATTTCTTCCTGACATAACCTGAGGACTTCTGCTTATCTCCTTGTTACCATCTAAATATGAACACACAGCTTACTTGCTCAGTAACTTTTCCTGTTTTTTTCTTTTCAGGGATTAATCTCAAACTAACTAGTTAACAAATCCCAGGCTTCTCTTTTTCTTCCTGTATCAATGGATCAGTAATTCTTTAACATATTAAGATCAAATTAGCTCCTCTGCCTGCACAGTAGAACAGGCAAGCTGTCTTGGCAGTATTGTGTTTTCCCTCTCATTACGTTAAATACCATTTTTTAAATCAGTCTCTCCTCTTCCTCTTCTTTCTGCCTTTGAATGTGTGTTTCTCTTAGTTGTTAAAATGTACTCGTTTTCTACTAGGTCTCCAAATTAGAAATCACTTTGTTTGAAACATCTAAAAAGGCATTTTAGCCTGTCTTAGAAGTGTTTTCTCAGCTGGGTCTTTACACAATTTACATACAAGTCTTGCCCACAGCCCTTACCTTGGAAGTGCCAGAGTACTGAGACTCTGGAATCTTACAGAGCTGTTTCCTTTGAATATTGGATTGCCCTCCAATGTAACCTTACTTTGCAAGTGCCAGAATTTGAGATGTGGGGGAGGGAAGAGTTTCAAGATTATCTTTGTTCTGCCAGAGAACACAGCAACATTTTGCTGCTGAAGTGAATGAGGACAGGCTTCTGGGCCTCACTTCTGTTGAAACAAGATCTCAAGAAACTGTCATCTCCTCAATTATTTTCTATTTGTTTCATGAGGCTCTAACTGCCGAACTGGACCTGAATTCACAAAAAATTTATATAATATTACATATGCTGTCATTTATTTTTGGGCAAATAAATTCTGAAATGTTTGCTTTGTGCCTCTTTTTCCTCTCTCAAAGCACAATTTTATAATTTTTCCTTTGCCTATGAATTAATTCCGATTTTCTAAGGTTTTTTTGTCTTAGCAAAACATGGATAGTTTTTCATCAAAGCAGCAAAGACATACCAACCTGTCAAAAAGCATTTGTTACAAACCAAAAATTTGCTCCAAAAAAAGATTTTCAAAAACAATTCAATAGAATTTATATTAAGATCTTGTTAACATTAGTGAAACAACAGTTCTATAATGTCATAAAAAATAACTAAACACTTTAGCAGATGCTTCAGAGAGGCAAAAATATCTGGCAAAAACAATCTGAGGGATTTTTTTTATGTACTCTGCCCTCTTCCTTCACCCTCACTTTGCTGCTGCCACTCACATATAAAATAACAAAAAGCCCAGCTACTCACAGATGCACAGATGAGTTTTGCCCAGAGGAACAGCTGTTCAGTGCCATCTCTGGCACTTACTCATCTGCAGCTTTTCAAGGCACCAGGCTAGCACTGTTCTGTTGTTCCCAACACAGAAGAGACAGGAGCTGTAAGAGGCATGGTTTGGGGTTTTTTTTTACATAAACAATATAGGGCTTAAGTAACTGTATGAGAGTGAGAAAGGTAGGTATGGAAACAAGGTTATCAGTAGAGAACAAAAAGCACTAATCCCAGGTTTGACCTGAATTTTCCTAATGTTGGATTAGCTTAGATATTTTGCATTAATCTTTTCCACCAGACATTTTCATTCTGTGATCTGAAAGTGCCTGGTTTTGCACAGCTTCTATCCTCATCCTCATTACCTTATATTAACTTAAAATTATATTTATCTATTGCCAAAGAGATAATGGTCTTCTCTGTATACCTATTTTACTTCTCACTAACTAAATTGGAATCTGCTTGCCTTCTGAAATGTTGTATGTAAACTTCTATTTATTTACAGCCAAGCTGACTGAGGGAATAAATTCTTGTTCCTCCCAGGAAGATACATGTGCTCCCTGCTGTTCATGGCCCATTTAATGAAAAAAAAAAAAAATCCTTTTATAATTACAAGTTTTCAGGACTTTGTGAAAATCCTATAAATGTTTTCTTTGGGCATTCACAATGAATAATTTAGTAATTTCTAAGTATTTCCCAATTATTTCCTTGGAACAGCTTGTAGGAGAACAAATTATTTTGTGTCAATTCATAAAACTAATACAGAAAATGTTCTTTCAGGAGATGTAGACTTGGCTGATATTCAGCCTTGTTGTCAAAAATCTTCATGAATGGATTGCAGTACAGCCAGTATATTATGAACCTTATATGCCTTATATTGATAATGGATAACTCCTTGCATGGGAGTTTGGGGAGGCCAAACTGAAGGTGAATGGGAAAAAAATTATGAGAGTAGATGAAGCATTTGCCAGACAAGAAAGAAATAACAGAGATACAGTGTAACAGGAATATTATTACCTTTGTGATAGTCTGAGAATACAGCATTTAGTTAAATGAAAAAAAAAGATATGTCAATTAAGAGGATATATACTGTACTGGAAAATTGGAGTTTCTGAGGCATGATGCTATTTTTCAATAGTTACAATTGCACAAAGAAATCTGGAGGTTTTTTTAAAGCAGAGAAATAAAATATTTGCAAAAGTGCCTGAATTTTCAATACAAGTTTTGACAGTCAGAGGGAAAAATGAAAGATCAGCAGGTAGAGGGTGTAAGAGGAACTTCAGCAGTGCCAAGCTCTCCCTGGCTTCTCTCCCCTGTAACCTGTGGCCTTTCTCTGCAAGTACTGTTCTCCCTTGCCAAATGGTGTTACCCACCAAAGCAAGCTGTAAATTTTACAAGGGAAAAAACAAAAAGGCAATGTCAGGAAGCACTTACAGTAAACGAAAGTGGAGGAAGCAGCAAGGTAAGTACCTACTGCTGTAGTTGGGGAGCATCAGGACAACACAGTGATGAAACACCTCTCTTTCCACTGTTTTCAGCACATGTCACGTATTGGCATTTGTTTAGCTATGGAGTAGAGGTGAGAGGGAGCTCTGCTGAATTATGATGCCACTTCTTTAAGTTCCAAAGAGATAAATGTATTAATGCTCTAAATAAATATTTAAATTTATTTCAGTTTCCAGTTAATTCAAATTGCCACTGGTTTTCCTCAACCCTGCCACAGCCCTGTAATTTGTTGAGGTCTCTCTGCAGGGCCTCCCTGCCCTTGAGGGAATCAACTGCTCTTCCCAGTTTTGTATCTGTTTGCTTTTAGAGATGAGTTTTGGATGTGCTGAGTTTACTCACCAAAACAAACTGTAAATTAAGAGGCAGAAAAACCAAAAATACAAATGTGCTTTTTGTTTGGCTGTTCCTGCTGCAAGGAGCTGCAGGCCTAGGTAGTTGGAAAATGCCTGCTGCTTTTTGTACCAAATATTCATTATGTCCTTCGTCCTTGCTCACCCATACTTGTGTGAGCTGACCTGATGCCCAAAACAGATCTCCAGGAGCTGGAGACAAAATCAGCAGCAGCTGGGACCCCACTGGAGATGGAATTTCCTTAGCCCTCTCTAGCAAATGCTGTTGGGACTACTTTCTGAAAGTCCTATCTCTTATGTTAACAACAAAATACTTTCAGGTCTTGGCTTTGAGGGTCCAGGAGTAGCAGCTGCTGTCAGCAAGTGGCCTGTGACTCGGGCAGCTGACAGTCCCACCAGTGAAGGTGGAAACAGGGCTGTTCCCAGGTGCCACAGGAGCATCCCCAGGTATCCCCCAAGAGAAGGGCAGTGCATCAGCTGCTCCTATTGACAGAACTGGATTGTAGACTGGGTTTCTACCTTCCCCTGTATTTTGGTTATCCTGTACTGCTCCAAAATGCCTTCTCAACTCTATAGTCTTATAGCAATTTACTTTATCTGGATGTTGGACTCAGAAGAAAGCCCCAAACTAAAAGGACATTTGGATTAAGAGAGAAAGGATTCCAGTAAAAATTGCAGGCAAGCTACAAATAAACACTAAGAATACTTGTGCTATTGTTGATATTGAATATACTACTCAGTGCAGAAGTTCACACAGCTGGAAAGACATTTAGATAGTAGTCATGGAGGTACTTAAAATGATGTTATTATGAGTAGCTTAGCAGCAACTACTGGAAGAGAGAGGTTTTTCTTAATGCATAAGAAATTATTAGATTTTGATACTGCTTATATTCTATTCAGTATTCTTTTTCTGTCTGGGCAATCACCAACTATATAAAGTCCAACGAGGGGAAGTGCTGGATTCTGCAAGTGGGATGGGACAGCCTTGTTGGTATGGTACATACAGACTGGGGAATGAGAAGCTGCAGAGCAGTGCCATGGTACTGGTCCAGCAGGGACCTGGGTATCCTGGTCGATGGCAAGTTGAACATGAGCCAGCAGTGCCCTGGGAGCCAGGAGGGCCAACTCTGTCCTGGGGAGCATCAGGCACAGCATCACCAGCTGGGAAAGGGAGGGGATTGTCCCCTCTGCTGTGCACTGGTTGGCCTCAGCACAAGAGCTGTGCACAGTTTTGGGCACCACAATAAAGATACTAAGAGAGCATCCAAACGAGGGCAGCCAAGATGGTGAAGAACCTTGAGGGGAAGCTGTGTGAGGAGCAGCTGAGGTCACTTGGCCTGTTCAGCCTGGAGGAGACTGAGGAAAGACCTCACTGCAGTTACAACTTCTTGTGAGGGGAAGAACAGTGGCATACGCTGATCTCTGTGGTGACCCTTGTGACAGGACACAAGGGAATGGCCTGAAGTTGTGTCAGGAGAGGTTTAGGTTGGGTATTAGAAACAGGTTCTTCCCCCAGAGGGTGTTTGGGCGTTGAACAGGCTCCCCAGGGCAGTGGTCACAGCACCAGTCTGAGAGAGTTCAAAAAGGGTTTGGACAATATTTTCAAGCATGCAGTATGACATCCTGATCTAAGGATGGTCCTGTGCAGGGCCAGGAGTTGGCCTCAATGATCCTTGTGGGTTCATTCCAACGCATTCTGTGATTCTGTGAACATGGATCTGCTACACCAATCCCTGAAATTGACAGCAAAGTTGCAAAGCCAGTAAAAAAATGCTTCCAGAAGGATTCCTTGCCTGGGAGAGGAATTGATGCTGCTCTCCCAATATGTGCTGCAGACTAGACAGGTGGGTATTAGCCTCACAGTGACCTTGCTGTTTGCATTGAAGACAATGGTCCATTTCCCCTAAGACCCCATGAATCTCTACCCTTGTGGACTTTCCATATACATTCCTAAGTCAAATTTTTCTTTCTTAGAAACTGATTCTGAGCTTAAAACCTACAAGTCTGATAATGCCCTGGATAACCTGTTCCTGCACATTAGCTCCCCACAGGAGTGTTGCCTTCTCACATAGAGCAGGACAGACCAAAGCCCACAGCAAAAGAGGCACCATAACAAAAACAGAAACCCAGAATTCCCATTCACAGTGCCAGGCAAGAAGGGTTCTGTGTGTTATCTCTCATCACGTTCATCTTTTGAATAGGCTTGGTCTTGCAAACTCAAAGACACATCAGTAATCTTGGCTAACAAAAAAGCAGAGAAAATAGTCACATGGAGAGGAAATTGCAAGCTCAAGCCCATTATTTGTACCAGAGTACACAGCTGGTAACAAAATCAGTCATTTTTACATTCATGAGTAAGGCCCTTAGGCACCAAGCCTGCTGTTATTAATTTTATTTTTTTTTTTAATTTTCATGGACTCAGTTTATTTCTTTGAATCGCTTAGCTTTTGAGACTAATTAAATAATAAAAATGTTCTGTTTGCAAAATTGCAACATGCTGCTCTCACACAATGCGAACAACCAAATGGGTATTTGTTTGGCTGCTAAAGCCAGTGGTTGTTTTTTGTCTTGCTCAAAAAAATTGTTAAAATTTAGGGCACAGTTTTGTCAGACTAAATTTGCATGAGTACTTTTTTTCAGACTACAAACTAGGTTTTTGATACCGTCAGTACAGAGTTAACCTTTCTCTTGCAGGATTCTGTGGACAACTCTTAGTGCTTGTCTCTCTTGGGAATCAGATAATTTACTTAATTTCCAAAGATACAGACCAGAGGGTTTTCTTTTTCTAAAATGCTGTCTTAATCAAACATTAAGAGAATGTTTCTTAAACATAAGAAAGACACCTCTGCTGTTTTCAAAGGTATTTACCAAAGTAATCATTTATGCACTTGTTTTTCATCCTATAATTTTTACAGTGCTAAAATACCAATGCATTGAGAGGAAAAAAAAAAACCCTGAAGTGTGATGGTGATGCTTTTGCTGGAAGTACAATGAAAATTAGTACTTTCAAATCAGTATTTGGCATCTGGCATTTGTTGACCAGAGAGTAATAAAAAAAAAAATCTTACTCCTGTGAAAAGATGGAAATACTTCACCAACAACATAATACATGAGTAATGTCAACATAAGAATATATGAATAGGTGAGATACCTTGTGGGTATTCTAATAACTTATGGTAATCAAATTTTTTAAAAGGCATCAAAGAATTTCTTCAACCTCATGAAATGATGCCATAGAAAGACATACAGTTTTTGTTCCTAGCATTAATCAGTCTTAGGGAGAGGTATTTGACTCAGCCCCCACAGGAACAGAATATCTTAGAGTCCTTAATGGGTTTACCCTTATAAAGAAAACATGAGACAGTAAAGTTCCTGGCCTTACACTGCTAAATGCACACAACCTCAGTGATACCCCTTTGGCCACTGTAGAAGACAGTCCAGAAACATCTACTGTCAAGACCTGTCCATGTAACTTTGTTAAATGTATCACTTTCAACCTATAGACATTGCAAATGAAAATAGGTATACTCAGAAAAGTAGAAAAATTCAACGTTGCCATGCGAGTAGCTCATCTACCACAAGAGTCAGTGACAGACCCACCAACAAAATTAAAGCAGTTCTTGACTCTCAGTTGTAGTGTTACCAAAATGCTAACAAACAATTACTTCGTCTCACTAGAAATACTTAGTTAATTCTCTGGAATTAACTAAATTTATTGCTGCTTCTGTTCAAATAATCCATGGGTACACGTGTTTGTATGTCTGTGTGTGTGAAACTCCACTTGCATTTTTGATCGTTGTCTTTCAAAAACTGTCCTGTATTTCACATTTTTCTTCAACTGGAACCAGTATATTTCCTGAGAAGCCAGATGGTTTCCTTGAGAACACACTACATGTCAGGGATGCAGCTGGTGTCAGGACTTGCAGCCACCACTTGAAAGTCTGCAGAGAAATTCTCTGCCCATACACATTTTAACTGTGTTTCTTCTGACCTTATAGGTACTTCTGGATTCAGGTGTAGTTTGAAGGATCAATATCTGTGACAAAATTGCTACATGACATTTATGTGTTTGGTATACAAAGCTTGTTTTTTGACAGCTCCTTCACTGCGATCACTGAACATTCAAATGAAATGTGATTAGACCCACAAACAATAAGAAATGTTGGGTGACACTCCTAAAAAAGAACCATAAATGGCACAAAATCAAGGCTTAGACAAGAGTCCAAATGCAAAGTAAAAGATAGCCAGCAAATTCAATAGGATCACTGCTTCCTGGGTTTTGCTTGTGCGTGTAACTGTGGAGATCCCCACTAGACATTTAGATTGGGAAACAGATTAAAATATGGATTGGTTTGGTTTGGGTACCCCTGGTATCTCCCTTTTAGGATCATTACCTCATCAGTCTGCATGTATACTCAGCAAGAAAAGCCATGTCCAGTGTCTCAATCTTACAGGTATTTAATCTTAAAGCCAAGTAGAAACTCAATATTTTCTGAGAAGCTCACAGTACATTGCCAACAGGACTCTTGTTACATCAATAGTGGATGTAATCCAGGTTCAACCCATCTTCTCTTTTTGTTATCTTAATGAAATTCTAAATGAACAAGGCATACTCCAGTTAAGAAAGTAAAGAAATCCTCAATTTTCTTTTCTGGGCTCCATTTCAGAAAACAGGAACACAGAGAAGATCCAAATTTGTTATCTCTCTATTTTCTTTGGGCCTTGGCCCTCCATTTGGTGATGTATCAGCAATTAGCATTTCGGGAAAAAGGAGTAAAAGGAAGGAAAAGACATCTTTTGAATTGCTCGATGTTTTCATTATGTTCCGCAGTCTAGTAGCTCTTCAGAAGTAGTAAATTAGCCTGCAGCACTGATTTTTCCCAAGACACCTCTATTACTTTGAATTTGCATCCTTATCATGTATATTATGTATGCCTGTGCGTCACTGTGCCTGAATTAGACTACAAGTTCCTTGCTACAGAATACCTTATTCTGTTCACAGCACTACATTCAGTTTTGATGCTCAAATAATAAGGCTGACATAAGGAATATAATGGCAAGTAAAATCGACCAAAATATGTCTAATGCAAGACTGACTACAGGTCTAAGAGATAATAGACAAAAGTGAATAGACAGCACAGCCTAAAGGGCCCTAAAAGTACCCCTATAGGCTTTGGATGATCATTTCCACAAACACACATTGCTGGAGCTCTTCTACCAATGGAGAGCAGCTCTTCCTAAAATAACTTCCTGCATAGAAGTACTTAATCTGAGCTCCTACTCGTTAACCACTGTCTCCCCATTTTCCTGGCTCTCTGCAAGGCTGATGTGGGGGGAAGGGTCACATTTTACCTTGTGGCTGGTTTTCAGAGGAGAGGAATACCCCCTTTGTCTCTCACTCAGGAGTTTGTGGGTCACCACGTTCAGTTCAGTGCAAGGTAGCAGGAAGGAAATATCCCAAAGCTTAGACTCCAGGTAAAGAGTCCTTCAAACTTATGCAAATATAGGACAGTTCATAGGAGCTCTGTTATTTGTTCTACTTCCTCTGTCTTGATTGCTGCCCTTCTGACATTAAGAACTGCTGGTTTGAAGCCGCTGGTTCAATAACAGGGTTTTAGCTCATTTTAGATCATTTACACGGAAAATATTCTGAGAAACAAGCACCAACAATGCCAACAGCACAAAATGATTCCTGCATGTCCTGGATCAACAGGACAATTAGCAATTTTACAAGTTCTGACAATGAATGCCACATGGGATAATAGACCTTGTCTTTCACAGAAATAAACTATTCATCTCAAAGAGTAAAAAAGGCCTAATTTTCCCAAGTATCACCATAGTATTATGCTAATCATACTACTTATTATATAACCATAATTTATTCTGAAGAAGCTTCATTCTTCTTTATAGCATTAAGAGCAGTCCATTGCTAACCACAATGATGTAGATGAAGAAATAATCTGATTTAGCAGTTTCTGATCCACTTTGTAGCATTCACAGATCTGCTTTATCTACAGTGCTGACTTGATACTCTCAAATTTTCCATCAGGACTGTGTTATTTCAAGGTAAAGAGATATTCTGTAACTACACTGCTGCGTATTAAATTGGCATTACCCCAAGCAGTGCCTGGGATTACTGAAAATGTGCAGGATTAGAGGAAGGAAATGGTATTTTCTGTCTAGTGAGTAATTTTATTCTATTTGCACTGGACAGCCCTCCGCATATAGTTTGTATCCCAGTGGTGCTGACTCCTTTTTTTCATTAAGTGTTCTCCTGCATGAATATCTTGCAAGCTCTGCCTTCCCAGCACAGCTGTGGCTGTCCTGTCTACAACAGAACTGGATGCAGCCTCCTCATTTAGCAAAATTATTTTTTAAATTTATGCCTGCGTAACATTTTTATGCATGCTGCAATACTTACGGAGCAAGCGCAAGCTGTGTTACATGGAAGTGATTCCTTGCACCTCGCCAAACAGAGAGCATCAGGAATTTAATTAGCTGGGAGGATGAATTCTCATTTTCCCACAATGTTTCCTGCTCTCTCTTCAGCTGCTCCTGTGGTTTGCCTGCTTGAAGCTGAGCAGAGCACAGGGACAGTAGAAGGGGCTATGTCAGCTGCGAGGGGATTGATACAGCAGTTGTTTCAAGGACAGCAACCCTTTCAAAATGGAGATCAGAGCTTAATCAGCACATAGCCAGTGACCTGGAAAGGCAGGTAATTTAGTGCTTGGCTGAAAGATGAACACTTCATTGAAGTCTTATCAAGTGCTTGCAGAACTTACTCCCAGAGCTTACAAGCAGGCTCAAATGTCCTGTGAAGCAAAAGGGATTGTTGTTATCTTACACCATCCAAACCAGTTGACTTGCATTTCTGAAGAGCCAAACAAACCAGATGGAAATAGATGGGGCTTCCTCACACTTTACTGCTTCCTCCTGCTGTCAGAATTTCCAGTGATATCAGACTTGTCACAGACTAAGCACTGCAATGTACGCACCAAAGCTAGACTTGAACAATGTTCTAGGGATATGCCAATATCCATGCAGCTTGTTCTTGGTTTAGACACGGCTGCAGCAGATTAAAAACCATCAGTCTATTTCTCTTCCACCACTAGGAAGGTGACCTTCAGCCTTGGGCATGCTTCAATGCACAATCAAGCAGCAAAAATATAATAATTCAAAAACCAGTAGACATGTGCCAATAAATGTTACCTACTCTGTTAGACCTACTCGCTCATGTGGACTGGCTTAGAAAGCTGGTCTTTGCACTCTGGATGCTTTCATAGGTACTGCTGTAATGTCTCCAACTATCCTTGCCTCTAGGATAACACATTAAAACCTCCAAATCAGAAAAAGCAGGAGGATAAAAATATTGTACCATTTTTCCTGGAGCTTCAAGACGGGTTTTTTTGCCACAAAGAAACATGGGAGCAAAAGATTTAAAGCATAACCAAGTAAATGTCTCCTTACTTCACTGCCCATAACTCCCTTTCCTTGATGCCTTGTCAATGTTTGACACAAGAGGAATAATTTCCCAGGGAAGATGCTTTGTTTGGAAATTTTGCCAGTTTTTCTTTGCTGAGCAGCAAGGCTTCAGCAACATGAATACGATCACCAAGTGTTATCCAAAACTGAAACATATGTTTATCACATGTGCTATACTCATCAAGAAGCTGAAGATGTACTCCTTTGTTTGCTCACCCTTGTAAGTATATAAAGAGAAATCAGCTAGCAGTTAACTGTGCCACGTTCGAGGCAATTTTATTTTTGTGTGTGTGCATGCACTGATAAGAGTCATGCATTTAATTTTTTAATTGACTTTGGGAACGAATAAGAAATGTTTTGAATTATCCCCTAGGGTAGCACTCCCCTGTGGAATAAAGCTCTGTCATCAGTGGTGTCGACCAGAAATGCCAAATGTCACCTAACAGAAATGCCAGGCTTTGCAGTGGTCTTGACCAAAGTAATCATAAATCTGCAGTGTCAGTTCTTTCACCTCTACATCATCCGAAAAGTACAAATAGGACATAACTTGGCACTGGCTGCCAAATGGAGATCAGCAGCAACAGAGGGGAACACTGATCAGGCAGGAAAGCAGGCAGTGCTGTGCCCTGCAGAGTGGGCAGAGGCAGTGGGTTAAAGCAGAAGGCAGAAATCCTTGCTTTGTCTTTGCTGGTGCTGACCAAGCAGAGGCATCTGCTAAGTCAGGTGTCAAGATGGTAGTACAAGAACTGGGAACTGTTGCTCTGACTGTTTTTACCCTTCTTCCAAGAAAGGACAGCATTTGAGAAATTCTAGACCAATACTTTGAATATTTTTCCTTATACAGACAGGAATCCATTTACAATTTAGCAATAGGCTTCAGCTATAAAAGACTTGTTTTGTGCATGACCCTGGATATATTCTCCAGAATACAACAGTATGATGAAGCTTTAAATATCTTCTTCAGCAAGAATAGTGTAGTAATGGAGATCTTGGCAACAATAGGGACACGAACACCACCTGACTGAGCTTGTCAGAAATACTCAGAGATTAAGTCGAAAATCAAAACAAAACCACATTCTCTGGAGGTTCATTAGTTTTAAGACATCATTAAAATCTTATGGCCTTTCCTTATGATTCACTCAAATCTGAATTATTGTAACAATGGAAGAGGCACTCCAGCTCTTCTGAAACTTCTGCTGTTGTTGCAAAATACACAGTCAATTTAGTTTACTGCACTGGATTAGAGATAAACCTGCTGATCTTAAGAAATGACCTTCAATTTCCTTTTATCAGAAGCTCAGGAAGTCTTGGATGTCATTGGTTTGACAGCATGGCAGAGCATTTCTCTAAATCACTTGCAAACGTAAGTAAAAATACACTAAAAGTGAGGTGATAAACTCCAGTTTAATTCAAGGACTGTGCTGGACACAACATCCAGTGCTGAATCTGCACCCTACATATTGCTGCATCACCAGTGACCTTCTGCCAACTCTCATTCCCATCGCCCACTGCAGATGCTAAAATCTCATCAGGTACATCTGTTACAGATAAACATGCCTGTAGGCAGATAATTAAATTAGGCAAATTTATGCTATTTCCTGTGCAATAGAGACCCAAGTTCCTTTCAATAGAAATTTACAACTTCAAATTTAGACATTTATCCTTTATTTGCAAACTTCGGCTGATCCATCTTTCAAACCTCTCCCACAAGAAGATAAGACATGAAGAGCTGTCTATGCTCCAGTCATCAGTGTAGCATCATTAGCTGTGATTGTGATCTTCTTGTGATTCCACACAAGAAGAAAAGCTGCATCTCTCCTGCCTGAGGTGCTCATTCCCATATGGATCTGGTGCAGCTATAGCAGTGTCTGTTACCAAGCCTAATCAGCAAAGTGACTTGACCAAAACTCAGAAAGTAAAATATTGGCAGAATTGGACAGAAGGTTCCCATCTTCTAGTTATGCTATGCTGAGGTCAGCCCCCTACCTCACTTCCTGCTTCTCTTCAGAAAAAAAAAAAATTAAAATAAATGAGCCATTAAATAGTTAAGGAGAACCTCAGTGATTCACTTAATTTTCAAATACTGATCTCAATGTAATGGAAAATTGATTTAAAGAACTCTACCAACAATGCAGTTTGCTGAAAAGGTAGCCCAAAGAAGCACATATTTAAAATTTACAGATCTTGCATCTACTGTAACATTAGGATGGTTTTATCATCATCCTGCTACTGGCAGTTTCATGCTGTTTAGTATGACTGTGGTATTAGTGAAGGAGTTTTGTTCAAGTTGATGATGAGACCAACAGCAGTGTAGACTGTCTCTGTGTTCATTCATTATTTCTGGGAAACAGGACTCAGATAAATTATCCCTACACAACACAAGTTAGCCAAAGTGAACAGATGTCCACCAAGCCAGTGCTTTTCTCCCCTAGTCAGCAGCCTGTGCAGTGTCCCTGCAGCTCCTCTGGATCTGGTATCAA
This sequence comes from Parus major, assembly GCF_001522545.3. Taxonomy (NCBI): domain Eukaryota; kingdom Metazoa; phylum Chordata; class Aves; order Passeriformes; family Paridae; genus Parus; species Parus major. Next base: position 45,029,268 of record NC_031773.1, on the reverse strand, counting down.
GGGCAGGATAAGGAGTCTGGCTGCTTTGCTTTACAGCTTTTTGGAAGTAAATACACACTGCAAAATCTATTGAATCTGATTCATATCGTAGTAATTTCTTGTTACACTTAGGGCTGGATTTCTGAACAAGAGATGATTTACTGTACCTATTGTTGGATCTCCCTGGTGAGACTCCTTGATTGTTCCATATATCACATACTAATGGGTATAGGATTTCCCTCTCAAATCCAATACATCCATGTATGTCCCCCATGAAACTGCATTATGTAGTTCAAAAATTCTTTCACTACTACTTATATTCCTTTCCTAAATCTCAATATTTTGTTTCCTCTTTCTTTGAAAAGTTGCAAACCAGGATCATATACATGGCAATTTTGTCTTAAAATTATTGTCCCAAATTATTTGTTGAAGTCAAAAAGATATCTGAAAAAAAAAATCCAGTTTCTGTCAGGAGTGCCCTGTGAAAAGGTAGAGAAATACAATTTAATTTAGATTTTCAAGAACACCCACTTAAAAATTTGTAATATCCTTCATCTTGAAGCTTGCACTCATATTTTATGTTTCATATACCATCTTGTTATGATTGTGAAAAGGTCACTGTGTGGGAACTGCAGTATTTTTAAAAACTCTATAATTTTCCTCTACTTTTCTCCTTATTTTTGTTCATTCACTGTATAGGGGAGATATAAAAAGGTGTAAGTACTGTCCAGATACTTTAAGATGCTTATGGCAAAAAAAAAGTTTTTTATTTACTAGCTTTATTACGATTTTTTTTGTGTCAAGTTTGCCCCTATGTATTTATTTTCACACCAGTATAAAATAAACTAAGAGAGGCAATCCAAACCTTGTTTAGGTTGAAAAATGACTATAGGGAAAAAAATAAATTTAAAAGAGCTTAGCTTCCTTATGATAGTACTTCTATCATGTTCAGCTTAATTCTGTTCAAATTGAACCTGCAAGTTTTGTGCAGGTTTACAGAGGAACTGCACTGAGCCTGCCCAGTTTGAGTGGTGCTTTTGCCCATGCTAAGGTAGTTTCCCCTCTGGGCTGTCAGCAAATGTTAGGAGTCCCAGCTAAGCATGGTCAACATCAGTAGGTCTAGACATGGAAATCTTTCTTCTCAGTTTCATGCTGTGGTAGAATCTCTTTTTTTCCCTTCCAATGTCCTCACAAAGGCTCCTCAGAGACCCCACTGTTACAAGCTGACAGATACAACCATGGCAAGAAGCACTCTCCACTTTAATCTTGAATTAAGCAACGTCCCATGTTCACCTCTGGAAACTGCAGAATGGATGACTATGGACTAAATCAGATCATCTCTGAACGTAAATTGTCACACCTGAAGTTTTTGCAGTAGAAACATGTTGAATTAAGCCCCCCAAAATTGTGTCCCTTCTGGCTGGGAAAGTGCCCAAGGCTAGGATTGCATGAAAACTTTTAAGGTTAGTTTTCTTTAGGAATCTGAAAGCATGTAGGTTTTAGTCCAGAGAAAACATAATAATTGCTCTTCTCCATCAAAAATCATAGCATAGGGTGTACATCCCAGCACAGAGGACAACACCAATAAAGTTAGTAGTGTGTGAACAAAATTGTCAGGGCCTTTATCTCCAATGACCAGAACACACATCCAGCAATTCTCCTAGCTAGAGCAAAGGCACTCTCTCTGTCTGCAAGTGAATGGCTCACAATAAAAATGAATTATCAAATTAAGCTGTTGATTAATTCATGGCTATTTCTATCCAATGATCCTGAAATAATACTATCAAAGCAGAAAAGCATTTTTTTTCTTTTCTTAGTAGATCATTCAATAGACTTTAAGCAAGGAATTGTTAATTTCTCGCAATTTAGACTTCAAACTCAATGTAGAATTTAGAGCCCATAAAATCCATGGGTCATCTGTGATTATGACATGAAGATTTAGACCATTTATTTGACTAATTACCTAATTTTTTTGTGCTGACTTGAGTATGGCTCTGAAAGAAAGAAATGTACATCAAGAAAAAGTTAGAGATTTAAAGCAGTGAACAATGCAATTTTCATTACATTGTACCTTATCCTCATTCACACATTCCACAATTTTTATGTGCTAAAGTTATATCTAAAATATACTTCCTACCCCAGTTCATTATTCTTTACCTTCAATTGCCTTTTAAAACAAAACACATTTTTTCCTAAAGGAAGAGAAGGAGGAAAAAACCTTCCCCTCTCACCTTTTCTATTTATTTTTTAACCCCATGGAATATAAAATCTATTTAAACACAAAATGACACAGCACTGATTTTTATAGCCTTATACACTGTTCCTACAGCAGGAAACTGCTCCATGCAGACTAGACTTGTGCAGGAGGCTGATCTATGCAGGGGGACTAAATCATTAGCACAAATAACTGCTAATTAACATCACTAAGTGACCTTTCTGATGTGGGCAAGAGAAACCTCAAAAAAACAAACTCTGCTGCTTGTTTCCCAGGTACCTGACTTCTTGAATGCCCACAGAAAGATCCAAATTCAAGTTCTCCACATCTGTGCTGCTTACAAGCTGCAAATTGTGCTGAGAAAACTCTTGACCCTGCTATTCCTCATCGTCCACACTTCCACTTGTTACTGCCATTCACTTCTGCTGCATTAACCCTATTCCTCTTCAAACACCAGAAATTAGAATTAGGCAAAAAACTGCATAGAAATGAAGAGATAGTTCACGTCTCAGCTCCACAAAGAATTTCTACTCAAGACAACCATTAATTGTCCAAACCAAACACAGAGTTGCTCAGTCCTTGTCCTCACTGTACCAGCTGCTGGGTTAACTTAAGGATTTTATGGGACTTTCTGTAAGGAATGGAGATTTCTCTGTCAGGATTATGACATTACCCAAAACAGACTAAAGAATGTTAGGAGCTTAGAAATCTGTACAAGGCACAAAAACTATTAGGTTTCCAACAGGGTTCAAGATTCCACAATCTCAGGTACTGGACATCATACACTCTTAAAAAAACCTTGGAAAAAAAAACAAATTAAAAAAAAATCTGTTGTCTCAAGTGCTTACTGTCTTTGTATGAAAGGGACAAACTGGGCAAAAGAATGAAACCACGGTGTACTTAATGTGCCAAGCAGGAATGAGACAAAGCTCATTTGCTCTCACTCACTCCCTGTTACTGTTAATTGTATGAATCATTTACTAAAACTCCCAAAATAATAATATGTTATGCTTTATAAAAACTGATACCCATATAGCACCAAGTTAAGGTTAGAATTTTTTTAATTTTTTCTTTTTCTTTTTCGTAATTTATTATTAAGTCAACCAGACAGGTATTGCTGTATGCTGCAAATTTCAGCAACTGGGGTGCTGTTGACTACAGATCAGCAGCAGCTTCTGCCTCAGCCAAGCAATACTTTTGCAGGAATGAAAATGACAAGCATGCATTTTTACTTGCAATTTCCCAACAAACTGGATTCTCTCCCACTTTTTCAAAGATTTTCAATTATATCAATTCCTATTGATACATAGAAGATCTGAAATATGTCTTGCATGACTCCATTTTTTGAAAGCACCTGTGTCTGAATTATTTTATCTCACTTGAAGTTGGAGCTTGCTCAGCAAAATGGCAACACTAGACCCAGAGGATTAACATTGCATCAAAGTGTTCATTATCTGGCAGTTAACAGGGTATAATATTAGTGGTGTGTCAGGCTTTTCATATGAAGAGTAAGGAAAAATTTCTCCAGACTTTCACAAAGCATGAAATTCAACACAGAGGTGACCCTTGGCTTAGTTATTGAAGGTTGCAAGCCTGGCTTGTTCTAAATCAACTAATAAATGCCTGCTTATGCTGAAAGGAAATGGTCTGTGTGGGGAAATGAGCATTTCATGTATATTCTTTAGAGGAAATCAATAAGTCTCCAATTTCCTTGACACAGAATTAGGTGCTTAGTACCTTAAAACTGCTATGTAGGGTAACTGAACCTACCATCTTGCTCTGCATGCTTCTAATTTGTCCAAATGGCTCCCTCCACCTCCTGACCATTAGTATTTTTAGCATGCAATTGTTAGTGTGATTACATGTGAAAACATTTAAATGATGCGTTCTATTACACTTCTAAGTGATAAGCAATGATTGGAGGAACATCCTTAGTACTGTTTCCTGAGTTCCCCAATTCTCTGGTTTTGGCTTCAAAGTATATTCACCCCATCATATTCCCCCTGACATAGCACAATCCCTAAATAATTAAAATAAATTATTGTAAAGCATGAAAAATTAGGTGATGATTTTCCTTCAGCTGAAGCCAGAGTAAGGTATATACTGAACCCCAACAGAGAGACAGGTTCAGGCCCGTTCCTGGGATTATGCATTAAATAGAATTCGTGTTCTTGCCCTGAGACAGCAAAATGCAGGTGACAAACCACCACGATGCCATGCTGTGACATCTTCCTGCCAACAACACTCCAGCAGCATTTAGTAGGCAATTGCTGATTCAAAATTTGCATTCCCGTAACCTTGGCTCACTGGCCAGATGCTGGCAAAGCTTCTGAAACAGGACAGTGCCCGTGCTATTTTCAAGGGTACATGAGCAAAGTATTAGTTGCCTTACTCATAGCACTTAATTTTCATTTTTTTTTATTTGGTCAATTGCAATTTTACTACTTGTGTAAATCCTTTGCTAAAACTATGTTAATGAGAAGGAATGAAAACACTTCCACAATTTAACTGGATTTACTTATAACACTGAAACTGTATAGATAGAATTTGTGCTCACATAATAGCTAATCAACATCATTTTTTCATTTTAAAAAGCAGCTTTAAAGTATTAACCACATCAATGAATATGCTATAAAATCACTAACCATGCACATACAAACACAGATGCCTCAAGATTTAAAATGCCATTTCTGACTTGGGAAATCTGCTCTGGCAAATTTAAAAGGAAACTTACTAGAAATTCAGAGGGAGAACATTAGGTTTAGGATGGACATTATGAAAAAGTTCTTCAAAGAAAGCGTAATTGGGCATTGGAATGGGCTGCCCACTGAGGTAGGGGTGTCACAGCTGCTGGTGGGAGGTGTTGAAGAAAAGACTGGATGTGAAACTCAGTCCCATGGTCTGGTTGACAAGGTGGTGATAGGTCACAGGTTGGACTTGATGGTCTCAAAGTTCTTTTCCAACCTAATTGATTCTGTGAATATCCATCCATCAACCTAATTGATTCTGTGAATATCTATCCATCTATCCATGCTCCATCCATCCTCTATCTCTGAGAAATAATTATTGTAAAAATTTTTAAAAAAAATTAGTTGTTTTTTAAAAAAAATATTAAAGTTATAGGCCACCTAATTATTTCTTTTCTGTCAGCAACAGATGTGGTGTATTTTTTCCCCTCTTACAGCTCAAGGGCATCACTGTAATGGTAGAAGAGCAGAGAGCTTCTCTCCCAGGATCTCATGGCTAGCAGTCACATCACATCGTGAAGGAGGGAGAATTATCCTAATGTCAAGATAAAAAGGTCTGTAGAGGACCTCCAGTGCCATCAACAGGGAGCTTTGTAGCAAAAGCTGTACTTCCCTCTTCTGACAGTTCTACCAGCCCTGGAATTCCAACCATGGCTACCAAGCTGACCCCTCACTATGCTCAAGACAAGGAAGTAGAAAATATAGGCTCTCAGATAGCTTACATGTACAGCCAACATTTTTCTCAAAATCAGAGGATGAAAATTCTGGATTTTATGAAGTATTTTAAAATATTTAGGTGTTGACACACAGTACAACTATATCAGAAGGCTGTTGAGTTTGCAGTATCAAGTGCCCAAGAAGTGCCAGGATGAAGGCTGCATCTGTGAAATGCACTCAGCACTTCTGTGCTTATGCAACATGATGTGGGTTTTAATTTCACACAGGAATTTTTATCCTCAGTGTGCACTTAGGATGGACACTTCCATGATAAGCATCAGCTCCACCTGGCCTCTGCCCATTCTCTGTGCACAGGAAAAGCCATACAGAAACACACACTGAAACTGCATGAGGCCAAAGGTTCATCTCAGGATCAAAGATTTTGGGTTTTGAGGTACTCAACTCTATACCCTCCTCTGCTTTCTATGCTGCTAAGGAAGTGACTTCAGAGGGGGTATGTCATAGCCCAAGCACCCAGCAGAAAACACCAAAGTTGTGGCATTCACAGTTACAGTCAGGGTCCACTGAAGCCAAATTTTGATAATATAAAATGCTATAATGTGATCAAAACATGAAAAAAATCATGTTCTTGATGCTTCAGGACCCTAAGCTAATGAACATTTCTCCCTTTCACATCAAAAACCTCAGCTCCTTATTTATGAAGTGATAAGAACAGATGACACCAAGAACAGAAATATCTTCTTACATCATAGTTTCCATGAAGGATAATTATTTGCCATTAGACATTAGCAGAAATTGCAGTGATTGCAATAAAAATACAAATATCAGGAAATACTTGTTTGGGTTTTGTCTGGAGCCAGATTTGGATCATAGGGTGAAACATTTCACAAGGAAAATAAAAAGAAACAAAGATTGCTCAAGGAAAACACTCCTTGTGAGCATGTGACTGAAGTCTCCAGGATTTTGCATAAATACTGCCAACCAATATTCCAGTATTTAATAAGTCTTAGATGCTGCCTTCTCCCATGGTATTCAGTAAAATAAAGCTAGCAGTGCTAGTATCCAAGAGTGCAATGAAGCATTCACAAAGCCATGCCCAAGGTTTAAAGCTGTTTGACGGGCTTACAGATGTTTCTAAAAATGCAGTTCAAAAGATGGAAGCGCGGCCGCAGAACACGTTTTCCCCTGGACTCCATCCAGCAAAGATGACACATGTTTGACAACAGCAAAAGAGAAACACACCAATTACAAGTTACTTAGCCTGGAGTGCAGTGTAATCAGAGCACGACAAAAACTAACCAGGTGTCATGGTATGCCCTGGAAACAAACTGGAATTTTCAGACAGGCAGTGACAAGCTGCAATGTTATCAAAGTTATTTAGCAAATAACCTAAACATTTCTCCATACTCTGTAACAATACGATTTTGTCTTTTAAAAAAAACCCTTTTATTTAAAAAAAAACCCCACACTTTTATTTTTTAAAAACTACTCTGAGGTCCTTTACTTGTTTTAGAAACTAGAAGATTAAAAGGTTTTTCTTTACCTTGTGTATTTGAATGTAGCGTATTTAGAATTATCTGCTAGTATTAAAATTCCCCTATACTGTCACTCTGGGAAAACAGGCTAGCCTGGCATGGGCAGGGTACTGGCACAGGTTTCAAGAGTCCTGGGTTGAACCAAGACCTATATTTCTGTGTGATCTTGAGTGAGACACTTAAATCTTTGACAATGAACAAGTTCCTGTGCGTTAATTGCCATGCTATCACATGGTAGCTTAAAGCACATAGAAATTCCAAGATGCACAGTTTCTTTCATCACAGTCTGATTCTGAAGCAAAATGTCAAAAATACAAAAACACAAACACCAAGAAATACCAACAAAAAAAACAACAAAAAACAACAAAAAAAACCCAAAACCAAGCAAAGAAGCAAAAACCCCACAAAAAGAAAAACAAACAACCAAAAACCCCAGTAGATATGTGCCACATCCATCTCTCTTCTTTCTCCCTTGTCCCTCTTGGAAGTGCAAAGAAGCACATGTCCTGAACCTATCTCCCTTCTCAATTTACAGAGGTGATACCCTTTAGCAACCAATCTCCCACAAGGAGAATCAGGACAAGCACAGACCTATTATCCCTCCTCAGTGGAACACATATTAAATTTCAATTCAAGCAGTGTACCTTAAGGTAAGGAAATGGCTTAATCACATTGAAAACTGAGCTCCCACTTCTTGCATTGTAATGTCACCTTTAACACCCATTGCACTGTTTCACAAACAACTCATAGAAAGTTTTGGTTGCTGTTGCAAAGAACGGTGACCTGCACAGCAAGGAATGCTGAAGTACCACAGCTCAGTGGTCTGAGTTCATATTTTCACTAAGGCTCAAAACTTTAAGCAAAAAATAAACACTAGAATATGAGTAGGACACCAGGACACAGTAATGGGAGCTGGTAAAGAACAGAAGGAGCAGAGAATTGCTGGAGGGGCAATGGAGCAGAGCTTGGAAGAGGGTCAAAGGACAGGAAAGTCCAGCAAGAAGCAGAAGCACAAAATACAGAATTGTAAGAAATAAGATCAGGCACAGAAGCTGAAATAGACAGAATTAAAACCACAGGAAGAGAATTACCTGAATGCTGATCTGACTGAGCTTTACAGGAAGCAACTGGATAATTTAGGCCTACATCACAAAAGTTGTGGTATATTAACATAATGTACTAACCACAAAACAATTGAGTTATATTAGTTTTTAGGTAAAAAAAAGAAAAGAAAGTGGTATTTTTCTTACATAAGAATGCATACATTTTTTGCAGAAATTTTCCAGGTGACAATAGTGCAATGAAAACTTGCAGTAACAGCTTCATAATGGGACACTGAATATCGACAGAAACTTGTTTGTATTATCAGAATTATACCATAATATATTAATCAGAATAGTTCAGAGTCTATTATTATTAGAAATATAAACTAAGTAACCTTCATGAAGCATACTGAAGTAGAGGGTCATCCAGTCTTTTGTTAAGGCATTTCTGAAATCCAAATCACAAATCCCACATTATAAAGGAAAATCTGACAGTGGCTCAACACAAATTTCAGTGTGACCAGTTAGAAAGAACTTCTTAGGTTTAGGCTCATCTGGTGGTTATCATAAAGAGGCAGAGAATAGAAAAACTATTAGCAACACTCAGCATCATTCAAAACTGAAAGAAATCTGTGGGTAGAAACTTGACTACCCTACATTTAGTTTAAACGTGATCAGGAATCTTCACCAGTCTGGAAGAATTTATTTAAATTACATAGTCTAGAAAATCAAATGATGCAGATTTTTCCCTGGCAACAAAGGACAACAAGAAATTAGAAGAGGTAATGCTTTTCCTTCTCCTGAGAGCAGATCAGTGTTCAACTTAATTTTCTCCCCCTCATCTAAAATACAGAATTTTTCTGGCAATAGCCTCAAAAGCACTACACATAAACCAAAGCAGTGTTGCCTGCATGAAATTGCAGAGAGGTTGAAATAACTCAGACCAGTATCACCTGCTTAGTTCCTCTTTGCTATGGTTCTTTGATCTCAAATTCCACAGCTACAAAATATATTATTTCCTATATGCTAGATTAAGGAAAAGAATATTCATGTTAACAAGGCTGGCATTTTACTTGACTTGAGTTCCAGCCCTTTTGTCCTGCTAAACCTGTTTGTCATTGCCTCTTGTTCTGTATTTTTCTATGCATGCTTCTCAATATATTGAGAACCAAGCTCTTAGAAGACACTGTCTTTAGAAAGAACAGTATTTCCTTTTCCCTAGGCACTGAATCAGAGCAGTGTTCTGCCTAGATGAAACTCAGCATTGGATGGCAACTAGTATGGTTATAACCACCCACCCCACTCCCTCAAATACAAAAGAAAACCGAAACTTTGAAAAATGTGAAGACAAATCAATATGTAAAAAGGCAAAAAAGTACATACCAAGGGAAAACAGTGGAGAGAGAGTGACACTGAGCACAAACAAGAATTTAATTGAGGCTGGGGGATAGATGAACAGCATGTAGAGAGGTTGTGTGCCTTCCAGGATACATGGACAAATGCCAATGGACTTCACAAAGCTCTGGATTTTTACTGGCATTTTACAGGGAGTGGCTTCCCAAGAAGTATCAAACCCATTTAGAAAAAGTCTCTGGTGGTCTAATAGATCATGTATTAAGTATTATGCTTAATTTTAATGAAAACCAGTTTCTTCAAAGAAAATTATCTGAAACAGGGATATATCTCCTGGTGATCCAAAACAGCTAATCACCAAGCCAGCTAATCACCAGCTTTTCCATACAGCAAACTGGTTCAGAGGAGATTCTGCCTTTCTCTTCTCAAATGATTTTGTTAATGAATTTCCTCATCCAAAAATGAAGGGAGGCAGGAAAATTTTTCCATATTTGAAGGCTGTAAGCAGTATATAAAACAAGAAATTAATGTTAATACTGCAGGGGGTTGCAACAAGGCCAAATGGATGAAGGTAGAAAAGTTGTTTTGATGTGGGCTCTCTTTTAATAATCTCCCAGTACTAATGACATAAACCCTACAGATAAATTATATAGAAACCTTACTCTTCCTAGCTTCATATTAAAAAGCATTAATTTTCTAAAGAAGATTAGGACATCTCTTTAAGGCTATTTCCAACCACCCTCTGGGAGTGCAAACTTCTGTAAGTAACCTCTGTATAGAGCATGAGAATCTCATCTCCTATGATCATCATTAACACCTACATAATCCTGGCATCTTAGAACTCACTTATGTCCATAGAACACATTCAGAAGATTTGTTTATATTTTAAAAAAAAAAGTATTTGTTTAAATTATTATTAAACAAATTATTATTAAATTATTATTATTATAACAAATTATTATTTGTTTATATTTTAAAAAAAATTTTTAGTATGGGCTTTTGAGGGACCAACTTGTCCAAAATCCTTGGACAGCAAACCTCCTTTGAACAATTAAATTGCAAATGCTGAGTCTGGAAATATCTGGATTTATGTTCAAAGGTCATCATCTGGTGGGAACTAGTCTTCTCTCAGAGCTGAATTTGGAGGTGAGACTGCAGTAACTCCTCCTGAGGTCATTAAGGGATACTGTTTTGAAGGATTGGTATTGCAGCATTATTCATATCTATATACAGCTCTTAGAAATACGAGGTTTTTCTGAAAACATTCTCTCAGGTTTGTGCTTTCCTAGAGTAAAATTCATGCAGAGAGCTGTACACCACTAGGTCCCTCATTTGGGGATCTAATTGCAGCCTTAGTGATATTCATCCTGCTCTGGGTTTTATCCATAACTATTAGAACACTTGCATTGCCTGCTCCAGTGCCAAGATCCCTTCTACAGGAATACTGAAGAACTAACCCATAGCTCCTAAGGAAACTGTTATTTCTCCCTACATTATACGATGAGGAGTTCCCAATGCTGAAACAGCCTCACGTTACCAGAATGTGAACACTTAACGTTGGTCAAGTCAAACAGGCCTGGTGCTGCCCCATTGTTACCACACTGAGTCTGGAACAACACAATGGTGACTTTTGCTGTGCAGGAGAAAGTTCTGTAGCACACAGAACACCTCTCACTTGGTTGTCCAGTGTTTCCTGTGCAGGAGTTACATAAGAAACAAACCTGTATAACATGAAGTGAAAGACCACGGTTCTCATGAGAAATCAGGCAGATCTGTACAAAACACTAGGCACTTGTACAAAAGCAGAAAATGCAACCCCCTCCTGAGATATGACAGGCACAGGATGCAAGCACTTATTAAGAAGGCAGGGTATGCACAGGAGACACAGGACACATCTTACAATGCCTGAAAGCTAATCCTTCCCCACAGACACAGAGAAAGCAAGTAGCACACACCCACCCTGCCTAGTACTTCCCCAAAGCACTAAACTTCTGACAGATTATGCAGCACAGTGTTCACACACAGGATTTCCAGACATCCATGAACTGCAGAAGTAGCGACTGCACTGAAGAGATCTCACCTGTTAAAGCTGCGAAACATATAGAGACAGGTTTGTAATATCTGTGACATTAGAGTTACAAAGTCCTTGAAATCATCCTGGATAAAATCTGCAGACTAAGTGGGATAATATGTCCAGGAACACATCAGAAGTTAGCTCTATGAATAAGGGAGAAAGCCTAGAAGGTGCAGCTGGCTTTTGATTATTCATGTGGGCTCATTAGTGGGTCAGGAAGGATGAAGAAACAGCCAGGTAAAAGCACAACTGATACAGCATGAAAAAAATCACTAGCCAGAGAGCTGATGACTTCAGCTCTGCAACGTGCATATCTCAGTATTACTTTCCAGTCTGGGGCAGAGGGGGAAGTTGGAGCATGGCTAATTCACTGCCTGAATTCTTCATCCAGTGATAATCAATAGCTGTCTGCATAGGTTTTGTCAGAAAGGATATGAGCAGATGGAAAGCATAAAATTACTGAAGCAGTATGGATAAATGAATGAGCATTCTGTAAAAACATACCCGTTTATATTCCCAACATAAATGTATATTTTTGAATATTTGTGGAGTAAAAAGCTTTAAAAAACTTGCTTCTATAGACAAGTGGAGTGAAGAATGCATATTGATCATACACAAGAAAAAAAATGCGATGACTTCATCAGGCCATTGGGTGATTTTGGCTGGCTAAGGAACTGAGCTTTTTTTTTTTTTCCTTTCCCTGCAGTTGTTTTCTATGCAGTCTTCAGCCACCCTGCAAAGGAATTAACATGACACCATGCTGTGAAACAAGGAAGTACCATGCATGCATTCCCTATTAGAGCATTCATAGATTTCCCAAGAAATGAACAGCACATTTACCTCTTGAATTTCATATAATTTGAGGAATTTCACTCTTCTCTATACCTCTCAAGACTGTTATAGAGAATTGCATCTTTATTTTTCAAGCCTTTAGCCTGCAACAAGATGTGCTGACAAGGATTTTAGATGCACAGACTTCTCTGTTGCAGAACACAGATGTTAGGTTCCAAATTCAAACATCCCATTGCAAGCTCTATAGTTTAAACTGGAGAAAACACTTCAGAATAATTTTCCTCTCTTCCTTTTGCCTCAAGGTTATTGAAAAAGCACATTACTTCATGCACTTTGGCTTTTAAACTTTTATTTGCAATGACAGATATGAATATGCACTTCTGTTCAAAATTAGCTTTTACAAGACAATTTTATTTAAACATTAATAATTTTTGAGTTACAACCACACTTCTGATTAATTGTTAATCCTTTAGGACATAGGAATATCTGAATTTACAATAATATTTTAAAAAATAATAGCATGAAGGTATGTAATTAACTGTGAGATCTTCAGGATATTTTAAGTGGTGCATGTATTTGCAAAACCTCTTGTTTTTAAGGAAAAAAATAGTTCCAGGTTTAGTCCAAGTTCAAATGCGTGCACACAATCAGTTTTTACATTTAATCAAGAAAAGCCTAAGCCTAATTCCTCCAAGGCAATATCACAACCTGCAGGTTGTGCAGGGTCTCAGGACAGCTTCTCTGTGTGTGCTACCAGGAGCCCTGCACATCTTCCGCAGCAAAAAGTTTCTTTGCTGCTGTCATTGTGTCTGCACTCTGAAACTGGAAGAGAAAAAACTCAGGCACCTTCAATATTAATATAAAAGGGTTAAGCAACACATAGACCAGTTGTAGTGCCAAAGCCTTTCTGTAGTAGACAGTGGGAAGGCTGCTCTGGAGGTAAATGTTTTTAGGCAGTTCCTTGAGCTGCACAATTGTCAAAGCTGGCCTGTTCCCTACCAGAGCTGGAAGTTTGCAGCCTGCCCTCACTGCATCAGTGAGAAGGGAAACCAGGGTCAGGATCAGCTGTGCCAGTGGGCTCTACGTGATGCCAAAACACAAGATCTGGTGGGGGAGATGACTCAGACCACTGAGATCTGGGCTGCTGAGTGCTGGGCGCTGCTGCCTGCTCTGAGGGCAATGCAGCAGGTACCTCACTGCACCATGAAGTCCTCTACCTGCAGATCTGGGTAAGCCTCCTCCTCCCCCCAGTGCCTCTTGTCTAACCTGGGCTTCCCTCTCCCCTACCACACACATTCATGCTTACGATACAACAGGACATCACCTCCAAGTACAGAAAATAAATTAAAGGTATTGAAAATAACAGCAGTGTTCTAAAGTTTTACTCATTAGGGAGGGAAAAGGAGGTACATAAACTCTGTTCAACTAATCAGCTCACGTGAAGCAAAACTCCCCAAATTAAAGGGTAAATCAGGAATGAAATTGTTTTATTAAGTCACAATGTAAGCTACATTAAACAAAGAAAAAAATTCCCAGACACCAGCATACTTCATGTTAAACCCAGAAAAGGCAACGCAGAGACAGAATAAAAGCTTTATTCTTATCCTGCCTCACTAAAACAAAGGTATAAGAACACATCTCTTTGCTCTGCTTGAAGTCAGACCACCCTGTGACAAGTTTGAGCCAGTGTTATAATTATGCCTTCAGTGGACCTTTGAAGATGTAGCAGAGACTTTATTATTCCTGCAGTCCTTACAGACTGTGCATAGTCAATTCACATAATGAATCCACAGCATGAAACACATTTAAGTTATAAATAAATAAATAAATACTTTTGTAGCTCTGTCATACCGAAAGCAAAGGAAAACACCTAACTACCAGAGTCTGGATATTTGTTTTACTTTAAATCTCATGCAACAAGCAAGAAAAAATTAAACAAAACCTAAACCAAAACTAAGGGCACAGTTCACTGTGGTCTAAATAAGAAACTTTCCTATTTATAAAATCAGAGCTGTTAAAATAGCTTAGAGCACAAATTAAGCCAGAACAGATTTTCTGACATTTAAAAGCAGAGATGTAAAAACACTTCAAACACCTAAGAATTTGCAATCATAAGGACTAGATAGGGATGAGGGTTATCAGGTTGCCTATTCTGCAACTTCTTGTCCCAGCTAGTCTGCACTTGTGAGATGCAGAAGGTCCAACTTAAAAACACCTGATGCCATAGGCTTATATTGAAAATGCTGGAGGAGCCCATCTGTCCCATGCCAACGACAGCAAATACCAGTCCAAACCACATGTATGCTCCCACCTGAACACTGAGGGGCTTCGGAGTTCTCTACGTGGCTGGTAAAGCAGGGGATACCTGTGCTCTCAGAGCAAGGGTACAGACCTAGGGAAATGAGTCGGTCACTTTGAGCCAGTCTCTACTGCAGCTCCCCAGATCCCACTGCTGCCACAGGCAGTCGGGAGCAATGCTCAAAGCTCCCGTTTCAAGGACAAAGAGGCAGTACCCAGCTTGCAGTCAATACTTCAGAGCTCTGGGTCAGAGGAGGGAAAGAGCAAAATAAAGAGAGAACTTGTATTTTACTTATCTGCTATGGAGATGCTGAAAATGATGACGAGATATTAAGTGAAGGTCACGAGGCTTATCTAAGACTACAGGGGGAGAAAAACAGATGGGGAAGGGGGAGGGAGAGAGGGAGAGAGGGAGAGAGCACGAGCACTGCAGCAGAGAAGCTACGCTCAGCCGATACATGCTGGCACTTACCATAAAAATAGAAAGATCCAAAGAGAATCAGATTAAGGAGCCTTTTTATCTCTCTTCAACAGAAAGATTTCCACATGAAGCTCTGAACACAGCTGTCCAGGGAAAAAGCAAGGTAATACGATGGTACACAGAAAACACTAACACACAAACGGGAAGTCCTTTCACAGCCTTCGGAAACCTGCAAGCAGTTGTGCAGTTTGTGCCGAAAAACCAAAGGTAAGAAGTCTGAAGACGACACCTACTCAACACTGCAGCTAAACCAGACCGCTGGATTTCCAGTCACTCACACCGCACTGTTTTCATCTTCATCTTCTCACCATTACTTACATCCTAGAGGTGGGCTCGGGGGTGGGGATAAGAGATTTCTCCTCCAAGTGGAAAGGCTCGCAGAAGCGGCATCAGCGTTTGTAATCAGCCTCTGGCAGCACCCAATCAGAGGAGCTGAGGGCTGGCAGCTGCCCAGGGCAGGGCAAGGCACGGCAGCACGGCGGGGGCTCCTGCGGGCACGGCATCCTGCCCCCAGCCTGCCCGCTCCTCCCAGCAGCAGCGCCCCAAAGCCACAGCCTCCTCCGGGCTGCTGCTCCCGCAGCCTGCCTGCTGCACCTCTGCAGTCCTACAGAGGCAAGAAAAGTTTGGAGGTTTGAGTACCAGCGTCGCTAGCCTCGTCATTCTATCATCCCGTACCTCCCCTATATAAAGCATACATTAATCATTGCTTCCTCTTCAAAGGTGTCTTTCAGAAGAAAGAGAGAAGTCTGTGAGAGATTTCACGGTATGCTGTGAATGGCCTTGTTAGAGCCAGTGCTGGCTTTGACATGACATCACAGACCCCAGACAGCATCAAATCCACAGAAAACACACGACCAAAGTTCTTCTCCCTGCACCTGCCCAGATGACAGGATTAAAAGCTCTACTGCTCTCTACCATACTATTTGACACCAAAAAAAGATTTAAAAAAAACCCCACAAAAACAAGACAGACCTCTATTTAATTTTCAATAAGGATATCCAGGATCTGGAGAGAAATATTCCTATGGTATTTAAGCCATTGAACCAAGTCACACAGTAAAGTGATGCAGTCAGATTTAAAGCTGCCAAACACTGTGACTTTCAAGGGATGTTCCTGATTCTAAGATACAAATGGCTGCATTTGACTATGGGGGAAAAAACTATTCTGATAGCACTCATAATCCAGTCCACAGTGTAAGGAACCTAAACACAGCATGGAAATCTGTGTTTACTTAAAGCTGACACTCTGCCAGTAGAAAAAGTTAGATGCTTACATTTTCAAAACATTTTTAGAACAGTCAGTCCTGAATTTTTGCTGTATTACAAAATAATCATGAATATCATACATCTGATATTCACATTTCAGAAGATGAAAAGGCCATGCAGTGTCAGGGGGGAGCATGGGGAAAACAGACATCAAAGCATACCAGCAGTGGTACCCGTATTACTTGATCAGTATCGAGTACTTGTAGCTCACATCAAGCAACAGCACAGGAGAACAGCTCAGGGAAAGAGGAGGCTTAACACAACAACAACATTCAAAAAAAAATAGTAAATCACAGTTTCTACATCTTGAAGCACAGACTAAAATCTAAAGGCCAATTTAATGCATCTAATCAGTTCCAAAATTTTTGAAAGTGTAAATATAATGCGAAAGCAGACAAATTCCAGTAGCAACAACAGCAGAACACTAGGCTGCCATCCCATATTGCTCAGAAGATATTATTTTTATGTATTTTTTTTTTCCTCTTTTGTTTTGGTTTGGTTTTAGCTCTTCTAATAAAAAAAATTTCCCCTCCGATGGCAGGACATTAGAAGGCCCATTATTTTCTTGCATTTTATTTAGGTTTTAATTAGCTGATTTCATACTGTCAACAAGACATGCATGATATTTATTCTTCCCTTATCATAACATAATTAGTCCAAAAAACACGAGAACTGCTCCTGAGGGAGTAGGCACAGGTGAAGGCAGATCAAAAGAATAAATGACAAATGAAGGCAATTACCATTTACAACTAATGCAGGTAAGATGTATGCAGATAATAACTCATATATAGATAACCAATATTAAAAATATAGCATATACAGGACTGAATACGAGAAAAGAAGGAAGCAGCAGAAGAAAATACATTTAAACTTTGCAATAAGCTTTCAAAACAGATTGCAATGCCAGCAGAAAGATTACGACTTGATACCTGTGAGTGTTTCCAAGCCCAGCTCCTGTGTCTGGTATTGAGAAGGGTGATGAGAGCAACAATTTTATCTCTTTGCTAATTTATCTTGCCTGAAAGTGACTTAGGAAAATCAGCACTTGGTACTGCTTGACTTGACCATCCTTCAACTTCCTGATTTTTCTATTTTTATTATGCATTAGATGGGAGTGCTTTCAGTTATCAGACTTTAAACCTCTACATTGATCCATTGATAATTGGCAAAAATTCCTGCTTAGTTGTCATATTGCTAAATGGAGATGTTTTCTGATATTTTCCTCTGTCATGTGGCTCTTTTGCAATTTTTCAGGGCCCTTTCTTTTTTAGCTCAATTAGGAATTACAACAACTTTTTAAAAGTACTATAAAAGTAGTTATCTTTCTACTTATTCTAAAATAATTGGTGGTTTCTAATTAGAAACTATTGAGTGGGTATTGGAATTAAGTATTCCAGGTTATGATATCAGTTTTCCCCTTAAATACAGAACAGAAATATTTACTGAATATTTCTGCATTTAAAAGTGTGGATCAGAATGGAAAATTCTTATTTTCTACAATCAGAACTCTAACAGACCAACATATTTCGAGTAAAAAATCTATTCCTAACATACTGTTATTTCTGGAAAGAAGTCTTATTATTTTCTACTGACTTAAACATGCATTAATATTCATGTCTGTCAATATAGCAAATATTTTTCCCATTCTATCATTTTTATCTTACAGTTATGAAATTAATATAATTTTATTATTAAGACATCATTCTTCAAAATGTCATTTCCTTTGAAAATATAAAATGCTCTTAAATGACTTCCAGATAAATAAAATATTCATAATTATAAAAAAGTGATTTAATTTTTCAAATCTCTTAGCCATGGAACAGGAATTATCAATGTCAATTCAAGCAGAAATTTTATCAACCTCATTTTCAAGAAAAGTGGGTGGTCCACAAGCTCATGTTGCTGCTGCATCGTTTGAAATTGCATAATGGAGGTCCTGAACAACACATGCATATGGAAAGGAAGCTAAAAAGTATGATGGACTTCAAGAAAAAGATGTCAGTTAAGCAAAATCGAAATGACCATTAAAAAAAATAATAAAAAAAAATCTATACATCCATTTGTGAAGTACTAAAAATATCCAAATAGAGGAAAAGAGAATAAGTAATCATCTAGAGACACTTCCATTTCTGCAGCGTAAGTTTAGACCTAATGCAGGTGGGAAGCTCTACAGAACTGACAAGACCGCGTGGAGAGAAATTGAGGCATCTTTCATTCTGTGTTAGGGGAGATCTTTCAAGACCTTTGCTCTAACACTTAAAAAGAAAAAAAGGAAAAATCAAAAAAAGCTTTTTAATGATGAAGCCAAAGCCCCTGGCAGAAAACCTGTTCATAAGAAACCCCCAAAACCTCAACCCCTCCCCACCCAAACTGATGTCTCTTAGTCATGTTCTGGCTGAAAAATCAGTAATGGGCCTGTCTGCATTCCAGAGACTTTATCTAAGAAGAACTCATCTAGGAAATAGTAGCAAGATGATATTTAGGGATTGTTTCACTTATGGAGAATTTTCCTGGCTGTTTTATATAAGAGAAATAGCTTCATTGTTGTTATCCATGCACCCGCATTTATCAAACAACAAAAAACAAACTAACAGAAAGATCCACCCCAAAACACCTCAGAATTCTACAATTTTGGCACAAATAGACAATGAGAATGTTCTCCCCACCTTCTCTTCACCTTCCTAAAGGAACAGTAAAATCAGTGCCATACAGAGAGGTAGCTGAGGAACACAGCTCACACCAAGACAGCCATTACCAGTTCCAGTGTCTACAATACCATTTGTCTTCAACTGAGGACCTCACAATAAGACTTTCCATAAATCAAGTAAGAAAAATATAGACAGGTAGTATTTCTTAAAGCATAATGAACAGATTTTGTTGAAGCAAATTCAAGGGGGCTCTAACAAATTGATTGCTGTTTGAAGCCCAAGCTTAGTATAAGCTGCAAACATGCATAGACCAACAAATGGAAATTTTGATTTAAAGTTGTTCTTCATAAAAGGGAAAAAATATTAAATATTAAATGGTTAATTATTTTAAAACTCAAAAAACATCAGTTATACTACTGCTACATAACTCCATATTAACTTTATTTTGTACCACGCACCTTAACAAGAAACAAGTGTCATAACATATGAAGCATTTAAAGCACTCTTAACAGATTGTAATTTAACAGTAAAGAATATTCAATTTATTTCTAGCTATTTCCTTAACTAAGTAAATTAAACTCATAACAGCAAAACAAGTTTTATGATAGCTCAAAGAGAACTACCTTTGTGAAAGTCTTTAAGCACTGACCTACCAGCAGCAGAAGATGGTGAGATAAAAAAGTTGGTGAAGATTCGGAAATAACAACAAGCCTTTAACAAAGCAAGTAAAAAAAAAAATATATATAAATATATATATTCTTCACATATGGATCATGCAGATCCCTTTCAGACTGTAGACTAGAGATGAACTGGTAGGACTTTTGTAACCTGCAAGGAGAAAGGCAGGTTACATCCTGTCACACAGGATGGAGAGGTGATACTGAGGTCCTGAAAGGAGAAAGGGGAAAGATGACATCTGGAATGCAGGGACTGCCTTCCAGGAACAGACTGGCCCCCAGCCACTTATGAGGGCTTTCCAGCCCACTCTTAAAGCAGGTGTCTTAGAGCTGTGTCAGGCCTCTGGTCAAATTGCAGGTGACCATTAATCCTTCAGCTTCATGGAAGCAAAACATGACCTGAAGTTAATGCTGAAGCAGAGAGGAAGGACCCAGAAGGGGTAAATGATCAGAGCAGCCCCAGTAGAACATCCCCTGGTAATTTGTGCCCTGTGTCCAGGTGTACTGCTGCTTCTGCAACACTGTTTCATAGCTGCATCCAGACCTACTTCTAGGACAATTTGTAAAATAGATGGTGAGAGGATTTGCAAACAAAACATTAAGAATATAGCACAGGGGTTTGGGGGAAAGTGTTAGATGCCATGAACAGGCCACTGAGATTTGGAGGGTCTTTAGGGGCAGACACCCCAACCTGACACGTGCACATGTGACAAACATTTGAGATCTTACAACAGTTGAGAGTGTTGCTGAGCATTTAAACACTTGACATGTTCACTGCTGACCTTTAAGAGGTTTAAACAAATAATAATTTAAAATTAAACATAATAATTAAAAATACATGATGTCTATGAAGAGACAACGTATTTTATTAACTTCTGATTTGAGGTTTACCATTCCTTTATTAAATAGTAAGAATGAATCTCTTTCAAAACAATAAAAATCTAAAGTGATCTAAGCTGTTCCTGTTTCCAGTGTGGGAACTGGACAAGATGATTTCAAGATGCTTTCTAACTTAAATTACTCTACAACTCTAAAATACCCCACCAGACTTCAAGAACAATCAACTAAGGAAATCTCTCAAATAGAAACAAACAGCAGCAAAACTGTTAGTGATAACCACTAAATAATAATATCCAATGATGAACATGCACACACATATGCACATCATAATCAAAGAGTCTGAATTCCTTTAACAGGTATTTCAGGCAGAATCAAGAAATGAAGAGATTTTTTTTACTGGGTTCCTTCTCCCAGCAAGGACCTACATAAAAGATCTCATACTGAGAAGTTTCAAAAGTATCAGACTCTGAAAAGTGACTCTATTTGATGATGACCTTTTAAATACCACCACACCTACCAAGGCTGGGGTGAGTTCCCCATATCTTAGTCCTTTATAGAAGTTTAAAGGAGTTTTTCTTCTATAGAAATATTTTAAGTGCTTCTTAGAAATAGTAATGGGAATATTAACTGTTCTTTCAGAAAGTGAAGTTACTTTTTAAATTAACTTACTACCTAATTAGCTGGTTCAATATTTCAGCTCATTCAGAAGCACAGACCATTTTCAGGCATTCAACCATTAAAATGTTGTGTATGAAACAGAAATAAAATAACCATAAAATTTATAATTTATTTGTGCTTTCTAGATTTTAATGGAATTTTAATGTAAGAAAAAGAAATTCTAGAGATGTCACTGTCAATAATCCTGTTGGATCTCTATAATACCAAAAGCAAGAGGAAATTAAAATAGAAATCCTTAAGTAGTGTATATAATTGAAACTACACTTGCAAATGCATCTCTTCAGGACACATTCATAAATACTGCCAGACACTGACAATAGTAATTAAAAAAAACCCTTTTAATAACACCTTGTATACCCCTGTAAAATACCTTATAAAAGGCGCTCAAAAGAACTGGGTTCCCACCAAGAGATAAATCTTATCTCATGGGACTTAGGACCTGATGCAATGGACAAAATACAATAAAATTAGGATCTATTTGTGACAAACTCAATATTTTGTGTGTATTTACTGATTTCTATCTCTGTCTGTGCTATGGTGATACATAAAACCTGTGGATCAAAATACACAATATTTTTAGACCACTGTTGATTCTCCAGTGTAGAAAGAGCCTAAAAATGTCAGCACAACAGTTTCTTCAGCTTGGCAGGTAAACTGAAGTTATAGTGAGGAAAAGAAGGTTTTCTGCAATATTTTTACAGATTCTTCTGGCTTAGTTAGGTGGAGAATCTTTATAGGACAACGTAAGCTATTTTGACTGAAGCCAGCAGAAATGCTTTATTTAGTTCTTAATACTTGTATTGATTTCCTCCCTTCCCTGTTAATTTAGATGCATTTCCTTTTCTAAAAAAATACATTTTTTAAATAAAAAAAATATTCTTTTAATTTTACATTTAAATTTTTTTAATTTTTTTTTAAAAACTGAAAAATAAATTGAAAAATATAATTTCAATACTGTTTTTCAAATTTTGTAAGAGAGACATTGTAAAAACATGTTTATAGTGTGCTCTGCCATCCAATTTAATCCAGCTTCAACACTTACACTGGAAGCTCAGTGGGAAATTGGTAACCTCAGGACACCTAGAAGTTAAAGGTGCAGTACAATAGTTCCTGCATGTAACCACAGATCTGCTGCTTAGACACACAGGACTAGTCTAACAAGATTTGGGAAATCTGTCACATCTCTAAATTTTAATCTAGGGTGAAAAAAGCACCCAAAATATCGAAAGTCTGGGAAACACCAGTATTTCTCAAGTGGAACACCCCAGTCTGAAAGCATGAGAAGCAAAAAGGCACTAACATTGCAGTGGTTCTGCTTGAATAAGATCATTCACTAAATTTCATATCTATTCACTGTTTTAGTTTCTATATCCCCTCTGCATACACACACACATATCCAAAACCCTTCTAGTGGAGAACTTATAATTTACTATTTTCTTATTATTTTCATTGTAACTGCTGTCATGTTTAATTTAAAAATATTTCACCCACTCTGGAGTGCTTTCTCCTTTGAGGTGAAGAAAACGAAGAAGCACTTGCTGGCAAAATGGAAAACACCTACACACTGATGTGCCAGCCCTGGAAGACAGAAAAAGCACCAAATCCTACACAGTTCAACAGAAACATTCATGAAGAAAATCCACATGTAACCCAATAAAGCTGTTCCTGTAAGGGCCTACAAAGAACTGATATTGGTATCAGGAGCTAATGTTGCTTTAGGTCTTAAGCAAGAGTTGCTTGAGACCCCCATAAATTATATGCAAGGAAAGAAGTTTCAAGGGACTTGAATATCCCTGTGGAAAAAGCTGTTGTGTTACTTAGATATTTGATAACTGCTGCTATGACATGAAACTAGGCCTGGATGGAAAGATTGCTGACTTAGGTGCTGATTACTCTGCTGTTAAAGCATCGTGCAAGCAGCAGTGTCCAGCTGGCACTAATGATACATCACAACACTCCATCTGCAGCTCCCCATGCACGCTGTGGGGGGAATGTCCTGTGCAAAGTACAGCAGGTAATTAGACAAGGGAGGCTAGAAATACAAAGCAAACAAACACTACTTGCTTATTGTGATACACCCTCAGCCTCCCCAATACTACCCAAGAATGATGAATGACCAGGGCACACACGGAAGTATTAACTTCCATTTATTATTATGTTTTTTCAACTTAAATGTTTCTATCATCTGAAGTAAAACACTGTTTGAAGACATTTCAGAAAGCAGGAGTAGGTTCTCCTTTCCTGTTGTAGCTCAAAGAGAAAGGATCTTTAAAACCAAAAAATTCTCCATATTGACTTTTTGATATGCTCCATGCTTCACAGAGACACAGATTCAGAACAGCAATTTTCAAATATTACTTTGTTTCCCCTTAATTTTTATATGTAAGAGCTGGGATTTGGGTGTTATTGTGACCCTGAAAGAAGTAATAGTTTGGTTATTCAGATTAATCTCTGTTTCCACACTAAGAAAACGACTTAAGAAAATATGATCATCACAAGTAGCTGTAGAGCAAGAAGTAATGAAAAGCCAGAAAAGAGATATTTTTTCACCTACATATATGGAACACGAAATGAGACTGATCAATCGGCTGAAATAATCTATGACATGCAGAAAATAAAGCAAATAAATGATTAATATCAACTTTTGAGATAAAGCTGTTTTTCTTTCCTTTCACCTTTCTTCGTCACATTTCTGTCACTTTGTTGCCTGGGGCTCAGAAAGGAAGATTTTGTTAAATTTCCATAATGCTGCAGAACCATTAGTCACATAGCCATGGACTTGGAAAAAAAATTGTTAAGGTAAAACTCGATGTACAGTTAAATTCAGAAAAACAATTTACATTTATAATTTCATATCACCCCAGGGCAATGAGGGGGTCAAGCTGTCCTGATTGCTGCCACTATAGAGTGGGTTGCAAGAAAGTGAGATGGGTTTTGCTCCCCTGTATCTTCCAATTTACCCTTGGTTTCCCTTCGGTGAGCTAGATCAGACGATAAATTCCTGACCAGATCAAACACCTCAGTTTTCCTGTCCCAGCAGGGATTTGACCAAAGCAGTAACAAAACACTCCTCCATCATCAAGTCAGGTGGGTGAGGAAGGTGACTGGGGGACCACCACCACCATGGGCAGGCCCCAGTGTTCTGCTCCTTGGCTGAGCTGAGCCTTCTGCCCCTTCCACGTGCTTGCATCCAGCAGTGTGCTCTTTGTCACCTCCATCTGGGCAGTGGTGGAGTGAGCTGAAGGAGACTGGCATGGATCAGCCTGCAGATTTCATCACAGCAGTTCCAGGCTCAGGTCACCTCAAAAAGTGCTGCTGCTCCTTCTCCTGCCATGCACAGTCCATCCTGCCATGCCTGCCGCCACATTCCCGAGGGGAAGGGGCTGCAAACACAAACCCCACTGATGACATAAAAATGGCTGTGCCAGAGCAGCACAAGTGAATCCTCGGTGCAAAAATCAAAATCCACTCACGAGACCAGCATGGAAGCAAAGCAATTACAGCTTCTACACCACCCTTTGCATGAGGCACCCAAGAAAGGATTGAACTGGTTTTCCACAACCTCTGCTTGTGAGGACACACTAATCTCTGCAAGCCCAGATTTCTCGCTGTAACTTGGCTTCTCACGATACCAGTCCTTAAACTGTCCTTGCAGCTTGGCAGAAAGTGTCCCTTTTACCTCCCAAGTGGCTGCCTATACATACTGACTGTAATTGGAGGAGTAACGTACATTAAGTTTGCCAGCTTCGTTGGGATTCATTTTTAATAACGAGATTGAAAAGGTGAAAGCAGTACAATTCTATTCTGACAGCCAAAAGCATGCTTCTGGTGACGAAGTTGCAGAGGAGAACAAAAGAACCAAAACCTATTTTATAAGATGACAGAATCTTCCCTGAGCTATCACTTGAAACTCCTGAAGCACCTTTTTTGCTGTAGGGGGAAAGAAATGGGGCAGCTGCATTCCCCCAGAGCTGAGCCCTGTGGGCATTCCAGGGACTGCATCAAACCACTTACCTCCTGGCCAAGCAGAGCCTCCTAGCTCCCATATCCACATTTACTGGCAGCTTCCTGACCTTCTGTTGTTGTTCTCATCTGCTTTTTAATAAGCAGCAAAGCCACTCCTGGTTTCTTGTTTCTTAACAAGTGGAGCTACCATTTCCCAAGTTTTATCCCCAGACTCTAGAATATGAAAGCGTAGGAGTGAGATCCCTCTTGGCCCTCCAGGCCCTCTGATCACAGAGTGCCATCATGCCCTCTAATACATTTCTCCAAGCTTAGGTAGCTTTTGAGGTATTTCAGTCCCCTCAGGACCATC
Source organism: Parus major (assembly GCF_001522545.3). NCBI lineage: Eukaryota > Metazoa > Chordata > Aves > Passeriformes > Paridae > Parus > Parus major. The sequence goes on along the minus strand of NC_031773.1, from coordinate 45,003,650 downwards.
TCACTTTTTCATGAATACCAAGCCATCTGGAATATTTGCAGCATGCTTACCTTACAAAACTTTCCATTTTCAGTCTGCTTTCAGCCCTCCACTGGGATCAACCACATTGCAGTAAAAAAGCATAGAAGGCAGGTCTGGCCTGCAAAAGAAGCCTTCCAGGTGTCCCTTTGACTCCCAGTTCAGAGAAATTTGTACTCTTAGTAGAGACTAACTTCCTCAGCACATCTACCTTCACACACACAGTGGGGTCAACCACAGAGTTTCTCAGCTGAAAATTATAAACTAAAATAAGGAGGGACAACCCTTCTGAAGCTTCAAAGTGGATGTCAACCACCAGAAGACCTGAAGATTTTTTAAATACATGTGTTTCTGCAGTAGCATTGCAGAATGTCAAAGTTTCTCAAGAATAAATCTATGGGACTGCTAAGTCCAACCTCTTGGCAAAAAGTTGTAGAATCAGTAAAAGGACTTTGTTTCTATTTCAATGCTGACTAAATTCTCTCATTACTTCAGCTGCCAAAGCAGTTTTTATAAAGAAAACCTCACAGAAGGTTCTAGCTGGCAAGTTTCCTTACAAATGGTAAAGGTGCACTCCGAGCTCATTTGCACAGAGAACCAAACCCTGTGGCTGGGGTGGCATCAAACACCCTGAGCATTCAAGACTTAATTGATCAAAACATTTGAATGTCAAACCTAAAGAACATGAAAGCACCACTAAAGTAAAAAGATTGCTTCTATGCTAAAAAATACACATTAGCTAAAGTATTTTGCTAGGTCATCCATCATGGTCTCAGCAGTACTTATGATTAATTAGCTTGGAAAATGAAGGGCCTTTACAAAGGACTGACCAGAAGGTCCAGACCTTAAAAATATGCCTGTGTTTTAATTCAGTTACGAAAGTAAAAACAACAATTTAAATAACTTAAGGTAATGTAAATGTGAATGATCAGATATTTGTATTTTCAGACTGGTTTACTAATGCATTTACACTGATTAACTATTTACTTTTACCAGAAGTGTTCTGAATAAAGATATATTAATACAAAAAATTATCCCAGCTTATTAAATTAATATATTTGTTACCATCATAGAAAATTCTAGATTTATTAAGCAGAAGCTTTTTTACTTTGTATAAGCAAGGAACAGAGTGAAAGAAATGCATGAACTGAACACACAAATAAGTCTTATATGCATCAAAACAAATATTTTTGAAAAGCAAACTATTGCATACAGAACTGGAGGGATTTTTGGTTTTTTAAAGACAGCCAAGCACAGGATCTGCAGAGTCAAATATCTATTTTTCATATAAATGTTGAAACAAGAATAATAATATTTAAATGAAATACCAAAACATCAAAACTGCCACTAATCATGTATGCAAACAATTTCTAGACATTGACATGCTTGAAGTGTTATGCACTGTTAAGTTGCTTCAAAATGAAATTTAAATCAATGTAAAACAACATTAAGAATAAAATACTTTTATTAAGCCTATGTCAAGTCTCCTCAGTTGCCAAAGAAAATTTTAAACAGTATGCCTGAAAATAAAAATGAGGCTTTTTTCTCTGAGCCAAACTCTCCTCTGTATGTGCTATATTTTGAAGAATTAGGAAACATGGTTCTGTAGCCTTCCACTAAAAAATATTCTATCAGTAAAAACTTAAAACATGTCTGACAGGGGCAAGTCATTCCACAGAACCTCAAAAGACCCTGTCAGCTCCAAAAGAGTAACGTGGCAAAATCTTGGAGTACTTTCCACAGCTAAAGAAGGAAGATGAGACTTGGAAAGTCCACAAGATATAATGAATGTAGATGCAGTTCTGAAGAGCAATATTAGCACCTGGCCAGGAAATAATACACTAAAAAACATTATATTAAATTAAAAGTAGTAAAACATAGAATTAAAACTGTACCAAAATAGTTAAGATATAAATTCAATAAATTTTGGCAAAGGAATAATTGTTGATAACAAAAATTCCTTATTTAAAGAAAAATGTATTATCAGTCACATTTATGTGTATGAACATTTAGATTTAATTTTTTTCACAGTTGGTTTTACTATTATTTTAGTATTCAGTTAAGTTGCTCAAAATAAGAATGAACAATGTGTTCATGCTGCAAGAACATTATCACTTGTTTGTGAGTCTGAGGGCAATATAATGACTGCATCTGAAAATATGCACTGAAGCTACCTCAGACCTGGATCAGCTCTCCTCTGGACAAAAGCCCATTAAATGAGAATTTCCCACTCCTGTGAAGATGACCTCACGTGATGTTATTCTGAAGTGTCTCAGAAGCTGTGGTACTGAAGCTTATATCAGTCAATCCTCAGATTTTTGCATAAAACCATTTTTATTCAGTCATTACAGGTTCTTCTGGTTCAGCTTGCAAGTGTTCACTGCCTGATTCATATACCTGAGCTCAGAAAAACATTGACTGAAAAACTTCAACAATATTTTTAATAAAAGCTTTTAGCATAGCACAAAATTCAGGGTTGCTAAGTTATACAAGGTAGTGTTTCTGGACTAAGAGCCCACAGTGTGCATGAATAACTTCACTGAGATCATGAGACTGTACTGGATGTCTGGATGGTTATGAATGCAAAGGCATTATTTCTGCAAATGTCTGGTTTTAGGCACTGCTTTTTTTACAGAATTTTCTGCATATTCTTTGAAGCAATTGGCCTTTAAGCTTGATGCATGTCCAAAGAGTTGTTAAGCCTTGAATTCCTTTGCCATCACTTCCATTTGTATGTTCTAGCCTTACATAAAAACCTTGTTTCAGCAAAATGGATTCTTATTTTGCTGAAATAAGTATTTTTCTGTACTTAAAAAGCGAATATCTTATTTTGCAGCTTCTTTCTTTCTACCTTCTAAAAAGTAAACTCTGGAGCAGAAGAGGATGTGAAAGAATTAAAAAAAAAAAAGTAGATTTTTGTTGTAATCAGAACTCAGTACAAAGTATTACTAGATATACAACCTCTTCATCAAAAGCCTGGTTTCCACGGTGACCAGCACATCGTCTCCTGGTTTGTTTTAGTTTTTAAAAAAACTTGCTTTTTAATGTCACCCATCCCCAAAATTAGGATAGAAAATAAGCTTAGAGAAATGTGATTTTTTTTTCCCCCTACAGAATCTAAACCAAATTGAGGACTTAGATGCCCACACAGTACCAGCATAATGCATCATTCTTTTTATCTAAAGCTCGCTCATCCAACACAGTTACTATTGATGCCTTAAGTTCTGCCAGTTATGTTTATCATTTAGTATGCATTTACTATTAGATATTTATCTAGTGTTAGATATTTATTATATATTGTTAGATATTTATTATGGTTAGACAATTATCTTATCTTAGACATTTATCTTAAAATTAAATACTTATTGCCAGTAAATATTTAGAGAAGAGACTCAACAAGGTAGAGGCCTTGTTGAGCCTCTAAAGGGGGGAAACTGATGCCCTAAGTTTTCAGTTTTTCTGTTCTTTGGTGTGTGGCTTTTACTTCAGAGTTACTAGGATCTTTTCACAGGGTGATGAAGACACAACAATCCTATTCCAGTTGGGAACTCAAGGATAATTTTTTCAAACTTCAGGCTCAAAGTATAAACAACATGGAAAGGAGGGCAGGCAAGCAGGACTCCTGTAAGCAAATGGACTGAAACATATAAAAATGTGAGATCTCGTGACTAGGTTCTCCTTTTCCTTCCATCTTGGAGCCATCCAGGCAGAGCCCTGATTGTAGCACTGGTACTGCCAGAGTGTGGCCTCTGAAGGCCTCAATAAATATCCTTTATTCCTCTTAACTCCATGTAGCCTCTGTTCCAGCTCCTCAAGGTATAACTATTAGCTACTCTATTTTGACATAAATGTTCATCAAGGAATTTTTTTAAAGCCATATGGATGACAGTAACAAGTAGGTGAACCACTGCTCAAGCTCAACATGCTCCTCCTTTAAACTGTGCAGGAACAAATCCTAAAATTTGGCATGCTGGATCAGGCTAGAAGTCTTCTAGTCCACTGTGTTCCCAGTAATAGCCAGAGGTCATAATTTCTGCCACCTTTCTCATCAAAGTGATCACTTCTTCCCTCACCTTGTAAACTGAACCACTGCATCCTCTGAGCCAGAGAGAAACACCATTCTAACCAGACATAACTTAAAACCAAGTCGAGTTCATGGTTTTCTATATATATCAAAATAGCTGATTCTTACTTTCACTGTTTCCACTTGGCTTATACAGTCAGTTCCCCACTTGCTACTCATGGTATTCAATATAAAGAAAGACTAAAAAGCCTTGTGCTTCATCCCCCTGCCTGTGAAGAAACACCTATCACAGACTGGTCAGATGCCTTTTTTGTCCCTGCAGTCCCTTTCTTAAAACATTGCTATGTGTTTACGTAGTAATCAACATTTATATTGTATAGACACAGTCTATTTCTCACTGCAGATTTCATCCTCTATTCAGCTGCCCAGCGCACTCAACATTTAATTCAATCCCACATCCTATTTTTAACAATGACTCATTTAATTTCATCCTCACCCTCTTGCAGTCTCAGTTCAAGAATATTATATAACTCAAACCAGTAAAATATACAGCTAAAATTTTTTACTGTTACAGCTTCATTGCTTATAATTTCTGCTAAAGATGCCTTTTATTTTAATGCAACATTGGATGTTTACTAATACAGGTTCTCAACATTCAGCTGTACTGATAACAAGAGATAATACTTTGTTTAACCTGCTAACTTAAGAATCACCTAGAGACATCTGATTTCTGCTTTGACTTGATAAACATTACCTTTGTGACCATGCAGAATAGTTGGATAATGGCTCCACCTTTCTGTTTCTTCCTCCCTTGCTTACTATACACAGAACAGCAGAGTGTAATATCTGCCTAAGGAAAAAAAAAATAATAAAAGCCTGTTTTCAGCAAGCCTGAGGTACAGCATGTTCTTATCTTTATGCATAGAGCTGCATGAGCACTCTCCCTTCTCCCACAAAATTAATCTCCAATAATTTATTTTCACTCTTCAATATTTTCATCTTAAAAGCTGAAATTCTTCAAGGATATGAATGACAGTATTTTTGGCAAGGGAGAAAGAGGCACCCAGGGGAAGCACTTAGAAGAATAAGAAATAAGTATGTAGGTATTTCTGCATGAGGTGTGTTTGCAGGTTTTAGTCCTGATGTGGAAAAGATGATTGGGCTCTGAAAACTTGTCATTTGAAAAGCAGAAATTACTTCTGTAACCCCAGAGTGATGTCTGACATGCACATTATTTTTTTTCCTATGCAGACAACAGATAGTCAAGTACCCATTTCAGGAGATTACTGCAGCTTTATTTCCAGGATAGAAGGGGAAAATGAGGTAGGAAACAATGAACAAAAGGAAGCAGAGACAGAGAAAAGAGAGTGCAGTTGTATATTTGAACAGCAATTTTGTTTGTCATAGGTTCAATTACCTTATGCTGCAGTGCAAGTGAGTCTTTCCATTGATTACAACAGAGTTTAAACAAAGTCCTGACTTGCAAGATAAAACTCAGGATTAAGGGGTCTTCAACATCTTGGTAATCTGGATTCAACAAGAAGCATGTCAGTAGATTTAGGAATTCTGTCCAAGGGCTTTTTTGCCCTTTACAATGAATGTTACTCAGTCTTCTCAACCAAAAGACATGGCTTAGACATAAATGCCATCAAAAGCAATCAAACACAAACACTGAGGAGCAAATAATCTACTGGACAGCAGATCAGCACATGCCAAATAAGCCCTTTGCTTACCTCTTATAGGAATGAGCTCCCAGCTAGAAGCTGGCCACGGACCTGCTCGCCAGAGTGAGGCCACCCTCTCCTCCCTTGGTGCTCAGCAGCAGCCTGCCACCTCCATGGGCACCCTCCATCCTGGCTGAGTGAGAGGTACAGCCAACACAGTGGCTCACTGCGCTTATTGGTCTCAGTTTGAACCTTTCAGTTTCCTAAAATCACGAGTGAAGCAAAGCACCTCGCCTGGGATCCAGGGAGGGGAATGCACTGGCAGTGCGAGAGGAAAACCTTCCTCCAGCCATCACCTCCTCAGAGCTGAGCAGAAGCAGGCTGAGGGCAAGCGTAGCTGGCAGCTCCTTTTCCCTGGAAATGTTATAAATGAGGAATGCAAAAAAGGTAGAAAATGGGGAAACAATTCACAGTATGCACACAGAACAAATAGGTGGGCAGGAAAGAGAAGGGAAATAGGAAAAAAAAATTCAGAGGTATAAAACTAGGGAAATGACTGAAGAGGAAAAAGTGTAAAAATTAATGCTAAAAATGAGCAAAAATAAGGAAATAGAGTAATTGAAAGGGTAAACAGGATTGTATTTTTCAAATTGGTAACTCCAGGTTTTTTTCTAAAACTTGATTACTCTTCTTTCAGTGTGGGGAGCAATGGAATACAAAGCTTGGTTACCTTAAACCAAGCTGTAAAGACAGAGGAGAAAAATAAGTAAGGGCTTTACTGGAACTGTTGTGCATGGTTCACTCCATTTCAGTTATACAGCTCTTGCTCTCTGGCTCAGTCTAGTACTGCAGTGCTACACATGAACGATTCCCACTTGACACCTGAAACTCTTGACATGTCCTTTCTTTTTTAAAGGATCAAGGCTTCATTATCCACAGAAAAATGAAACAGCTCATTAAAAAATTATTGGAAAAAAATAAAGAAAACACATTAGATATTTGGGGTTTTTTTTTTTGGTTCATGCTCTTTAGCATGACTATTAAAAGTGTTTTTATTATGAAGTTGGGGTTTTTTATAGTTTTCCTGCTCAAGGAGATATCAGTTATTTACATATAGAACACTTCAAGGTATAGCTGTGTCATATACTATAATGAGAAACAAAATAAAACTTAGACCCTTAATTTCTCTGGAAGTAAAGCTGGAAAGGTCCTATTTTGATTCTGTAAAGTTAACAAGCAGATACTAAATAATAATGTTATGCTTATCTTTTAGTAGTGTTCTGGTTATAAAATATGCAAGATAAGTACACTGTTCACAGAGAAAGGCATGTCATTGACAAGAGAATGAAACAGAATGCTGTTTCACACAGCATCAGTAAACCCTTCTTTGATTTAAAGAACTAATTAAACATTCCCTTCTTGCACTAAGCCTTGAAGATCCTCCAGCACTAGAAAGCTGCAATTGGAAGAGTGGTACAAAGACATTTATCCTTAGGTAAAAAGCAGTTCTTCAATTACTTATTCAAAATCCATTCAAAATCCATCCTTTTCTTCATTAATTGACATTTTCTTCATTAATTGACAGAACCAAAATATTGCTCAGAGAAAAAGAGTCTCCATGAAATCTGATGTTCAAAATAATTCTCATTGCCCCAACTGTTCTCAATGGACAGTGCAGAAATATATTTAAAAAAAAAAAATAAGGCAATCAAAAAGAATTAAATCTTATAAATCTAAGTCTGTGTTATCTAAGTGGTGATGTGAAGAGGAGATTGTGTGTTACAGTCCCTCCTGAGTTTAAGCTCACACAAAACACCTGCAGTAAGCAAACAAGGATAACATCAGATTCCTGCTTAAACTTGTGCAATGATGTGCCAGCCTCAGAAAAGCAAAAAGGGAAAATATCCATACTGTAAATAAACAGGATGGCCAGGCCTTGCAGTTATTTCAAAATTAGCACCAAGAGAATGCAGGAGAGTAAATGCATTCCCAGCTCTAGGGATGCTCTCAGAGGACAAGTTTGAAGCACACTGATACAACAGTACAGGAGACATGTCCTGACATTGCCAGTCTTACATGCCTTGAACCAACAGCATGATCAGTACTGGCTGGCATTGCCAAGTACATTTTTACAGGAACTACCAGCTCATTGTATTTAGCAGATTTTCGTTTCTCATTCATAAGTGGTAAGAATAATTAGAGAAGCAGATAAATTGATCTCCGTGGCACAACTCTCAAGTTCATTAAATAGCCAACCACATTGCTTTGCTGGATCAGAATCAGGAAATTCAGCAGCTTCTAGACTTGATCCTACAATAAGGTCAGAAAGGTACAAAAATGTTCAGAAGTTTCACAGTTTTTATTTCCTCCCTTTTAAACATGAGTGTTTTAGAATGATCTGTGCAATTAATGTCAGCCGGGGTTTTGAGTAAATAATATTACACTTCTTTGAATCACAAAAGCAATTCTACTTGTAGCCATAGTCTTGAAACTGATTAAGTACATGCATTTAGATATTTGGAAATACAGATTCAATGGCACATGCTGTCCCAAGAGTCAGCAAGGACATTCTTTGTAAGATCCTAATTTATCATACTTATTGAATGCAGTATGCATTTCACCCGTTTCAGGTTTAAACTTAAACACATTTAGGTCCCTTTTTGAAGAGTAAAAATGCATATACTGCACTTCAGGAGCAAAAGATGACAGCACTGGAAAAAAGACATTCTGTACAAAGTGCACTCCCCTCATTTTTGAGAAAAGTAGTGAACCATAGCCTTTCATAACAGTGGAAGATTCTGCTGGTGGCTGAATGAAAGAATTGAGAATGATAAGCCTCCCCTCTTCATGGCCACAATTAATGAACAGAGACATGATGCTTTTGCTGGCAGACAGAACAAGAGGGTAGTGAGATAAGTTTATGCAGTTGTCAGCTGGACTTCATTGTTTCTCAGGTTCAGCTGACTACAGAATTCCCAAGGAATATTTTTGCTAACAGTGCTTTTCCTCTTTATAAACCCCACCAGGAGCTCTCTATTAGACAGTCATATACTGCAGAAACCTGTCTCTCTTTCACTCCTTTTAGGATGCTGTACAGAGAATACCAAACCAATCTCCCAAAACAGTTCCTCCCTTGATGCAAGCACAAAAAGAAAGCAGGCAGAGAAGCACAAGCAGTCAGCAACACTGTGGGCACAGCAGATTTTGTCCCTGGCGTTTAAAAAGCATGGGAATTTTAGTGAGGATTCTAATCAGAGATAACAAAGCTGTGTTTTCTTTCTACTTCTCCATTTCATCATTTCATCAATTCCTCTGCAACTGAAAGCCAAGCAAAAATGGGTTACAGCCTCAGAAATAACCATCACCTTTCTAATTCCCTTCAATCCCTCTTTCCCTTCAAGGTAAGAATGCATTAGGACTTTTTACCAATAATCAATACTTAACCACAAACTGCAGCCTGAAGCGATCCACCGACTTTATTACTTTTTGCAGGTTAATACCACCAAATTCCATGGAAATTTGGTCTGGTTGCACCCAGGCCACTGCATAGTCTGCTAAATCTCTCACAAAGCCTTCAGCCACAGTAAGGAGTGTCAGCACCATCTTGTGGCTTTCAATTTTGTACAGAATCCCCAGGGGATGGTCAGTTTATGACCCCTCCATATTCAGACTTGCAACTGGAACACAAACGGGAAGAGTTAAAATGAGGGTCACTTAGCATTTTCCTCAGACTCTGAAGGCTGCTGGTCAGGATAAATGGATGGATCACATGCCTGTTCTTCAGACTCGGCTATTTCCCCAAACTTTACAAACATTAGATTATTAAGCAAACAGAAACAGAAACCTACTGTGTTGGTTTTTCTTTCTTTAAATGGCTTTTGTTTTGATAGTCTAAACATAGTAAATTTTTTTTTACTCTCTTCTCCCATATTGTTCTGCTAGTTTTTCCTCTGCTTAAGCTCCAATAAATCTCTACTCCCTTTGAAAAGAAGCAGTAAGAAGATTTTTACCTAAACTGTCTCTCCCTCTGTAGCAAATACTTCACCTGAAACATCCCAAGTAGTAGCTGAATTTATCTTCCTCTATTATTTCTAGCTGAAGACTCACAGCTTATTGGAGAAAAAGAAAAAATCCTTCTATGCACAGTAGCAAAACCTGCACCATTGTATTCCATCACTTTTCCTTTATTCTGTTCCCAAAAGCCATTTCTTCCTACCTGATATTCCAAATATCCTTTGTAGTGATGATGTCTTCCACCTTAGACTCATCTGCACATCTCATCAATGCACTCCTTCTTTCCAGGCAGAAGTCACCCATAAAAATATTAACCGTGTTTCCAAACCAGTACTGGGAAAACTCCATCATTCATCTTCCTCCTGTTTAGCACTCCCCTCCCAAGACTGTTGTCGTGTCCCCCTCAATCATCTCCTTACTCACATTGTAATTCTTCTAAGTATCATTTTTCTTCAGGGGAACAAATAAATTCCACTATGCAGGTCAATATTATTCCTTTTACAGAATCTAGTTAACATTGGATCTACTTCTTTCACGACTAACTTACCAAATAGATTTAACTGGAATCCTATACCACACTACAAAGTAGGCAATGTCATTAATTATTTCTTTATATAGGTTTTTACTATCATGGCACAATTAAAAACTTAAAAGCTGCACAAGATAAAAGAGCTGCAGAATCAAGGAATACATATAAGTATGCACTTACGTACAAGTCAAGAAATACATATAAAAATAATTTTATTTTTGTCTATGTCAAATACAGCATTCACAACAGGTGCAATGTCTTGCAGTGTGGCAACAAAAGACAAAGATTTCATGCCACAATTGCACATGAAAAATGAAATGGTCACAGGAATTTATGTAAATGAAAGAGGGGACATGAGCTGCAGCCAGACTTCCAATAGATTTGAGGACTAAACCTGGGACACTCTTTCAGGTTTACTTATGGTTGCAAAAGTTGTGTACTACGTTCATAATATTATTTTTTTCCAAAGTGTGTGTTTCTGTCTAACTGTAAGACAGGCCCAAATGCATCCCTGAAGAGGGTCCATCTTGAGTCTCTGCATTTTCCCTGTCTCTGCTGTGAAGTACAAGCTCCCCTGAAATAGCTCTGTTCTGGACATTCACACACCAGGGATCAGGCACAGACCAAGGAAAATAATGCAGTTGCCAACTTTACCTTCCAGTTGCTCTGCTGGGATTTGGCAGCCTAAATGCATTTTTGAGATTATTCCATTGAAGTAAGGATAGATTAAGGTCCCATAAGAGTAAAGAAGGGCAAATAAAGTAGTTCAGGTAATTACAGCCCAGTCAGAAAAACATCAATATTTGAAAAGAGATAGTGACAAATTGGTGAGTAAGCAATAAATCAAGCTGCCTTTAACTACCTTGAAGAAAACAAGATGATAACAAAGAGTTGACATATTTGTCAGGAGCAATTCATGGCAAATCAATATAATTGCTTTCAAAACAGCTGATCTAGCGTACAAGGGGACAGGTCCCTCTAATGAACAAACAAGAGAAATACAGTCTAAATGAAGGAGCACTAATTTCAGGTCAGAAGCAGTTGAATGAAATTAGTCAGATTACTGGAAGAACTGGAATACATTTCAAAAAGGCACAGATTTCTTTTTATATCCAGTATTTTAATGAATTATGGTATTTAGTATTTCTTTAAAATTTGCAGCTGACACAAATTTGACAGGTACTATTCAGCTCCTGACTCATTTCTACCCTGTGCAAATCTTTCCATCTCAATCCAGCTGGTGCTGTCTAGCAAATCTTCTGGATTCCCTGGAATACACTGTTCAATGTAATTAAGCATTGAATAATGATCATAAGTTAACCAACAGGAACTCTTCATGACTCACCTCAAAACCAGTATGCAGTTATGAAATATTTACCACAATGGCCTTCTTCTATGGTAGTCCCTCACAAAGTTTCCAGGTTAGAAAATGAGCATAGAACAACTTGTGTTTTTTTCTCATTTCAAGCAGAAGCCTGGCTTTTATTGACCAGAGCAATCCTTTCAAAAAGCCATTATTTCAAATCACAGTTAATACTAGAAATTTAGGAATTCCCATCCACAGTCCATGAAATTGATTAATTTTGGTGTCTCTTATACTCCTGCATCCAAGGAAAAAATTTTGACACTACTCTGTAAGTTATCTAGCATTGCAAAATGCTACAAAGCAACAAAAGCACTGTATTGAGACTAATGTTCCTAGTAGGGGGCAAAGCACCCACTAAAACCAGCTGCAGACTTATCTCTTTCATACTTTGTATCAGAATACACAGAGGTTTTTGCGTGGATACCTTATTTTTTGCATCACTATCTTTTGAACATTGAAATCCAGCTCAGACATCACCATGCACAGTTTATTACAAGGTCCCAAATATGTCCTGTTCAAATGGAAGCAGACAGAATTTTTCCATCATTTTTTTAACTAAGAAAAGAATTCTTTTGATCTATAATGTGTGTTGCATGCATTATATACTGGTGGTTTAGCATAGTATGTCTTTTAAAGAACTTGCTACCAAAATTTTATAGACAGTTTAATTGTAAAGGCACAGAGGAGAAGCAGCACAGTAAGCCCGTGGCATGGTATTCTTCTGCATTTCAAGTTCCTGTAAATGATCTGACCAAGTAGTCTTGTACATAAATGAGTCTGGATAGAACTTTAAGATTTACCCTACCCCATTAATCTAACTTATTGTCTGTCGTTTCAAGAGCTCCCCCATTTCAACTGACACTGTGACCTGAGCTTCCACAGACCTGCTGTATGCTGCAAACAAGCTTTTCAATCATGGCAAGAGATGAAAACTGATATAGTTTAGAAAACTTGAGGAATCTTGACAGTAGAAGTGTATAATGAATCCCAGGGATAGGGTTTAACTGGAGTTGCAGATGTGACATCAGCCCTAGGGAGTAGCTGCTGCCACAATATCACTCTACCCCTGAGCAATAATGGTGAAACACCTTGGTTGTATGCAGCATCCTCTGCTCTGCTGCAGATTGGATTTAAAAATTAGATTTAAAAAAATCCCACAGATTATAAATTGCTTCATTGGATACAGAAATCAGCATATTAATTATCAGGATGAAGAATGTACTTTCTTGTGCTAAAAGTCATAATTTTAACCCTGCCCTGCTGAAAGTGGACATTACTTCAGTGTCAACCTGACATGCTGCCACACTGCTTTCCAGAATGACATTTTCATAAACATCTCAGTGCGAACTCTTCAAAGACCTTCTAGCTTCTTAAATTAGGGTGAAAATTAAGGCATTTGTATTTGGCTTGCTAATATAATATCCTAATGGCATCTTTGGCTATATGCATCCATACTTTAGAACTGGGAAATTGCTATGCAATGCTAACAGTTTTTTCCTTATCAAGTTTTATTACTGTTTTATTATACTATTACAATTTTATTTTAAATTAACATTTCTTCCCTTCTCCACAGCATCACCTCTAGGTGTCAAGTGCCTCCTCACTGTCCCAAAACCACTTCAAATGAAAACCAGAACTGTCACTCATAATGTGGGAAAAATATTAAGTGCCTCACAGCAGTACAGTATTTGTATCAGTAAAACAGATGGTAATGTAAACCAAGATGCAAATTAAGCCCATAGAATATAGTGACAGAGTTCATACAACCAACACTGCATTGAAGAAGGAGGTGCATATTTACACAGCTCCTAACTGGAAGAAGAAAAAAGATAAATGAAAGATAAATGAAAGTCACAGCATTTAACCTTCCTGATGCTGCTCAGCATTTGTCCTAATGCTCCTGCTTAGCAAGTATCACCATCAAAGCAGATATTAGGAATGCTGCTTGAAGTGCTGGAGCCTGGGATTTCCAGCTGCCAAGAGCATCCAGTCACGTTCAGAGGATGAACCATTAGATCAGAAAGTTCTGGGAAGGGGGAAATGGGTTTTGATTTGATTTCAGCACCACCACAGAATTTCAGGCCCATTATTTTTTGGCAACATGCAGGAATTTCTTCATCAGTTACACTGAATTACATTAATGTACTGGAAAACTTAAAATTAAAAGAGCAGTAATACAAACCACAGTAATATACATATTTGACTATCACTTTTAGTACAGATTATATTCATCCCCTGTTGCCAGAAATTATTACAATTTTGAGAACTTGGTCAGGACTAGGTGTTCATATCAGCTTTAGGTATTTAGACTTTTCCAGCATTATGCCTTTCAATACTGGATCTACTAATACCTCACTCTCCGTATATACACCATTCATTCTTTTTCCTGGCACCTAGGCAGGACCTTCTCATTCCTTCCACTTAGCAACACAACATAGGTGGCAGGAATTAAAATCCTTTTACAGAGCTTCAGTTAGGAAGCATATAGATGAGACATTGACAGCCAGAGAATGTCACTGAGCTCATGACCCACTTCCTATCATCACTGTCATAAAGAACTCTCAGAGACAAATGCAACCAGACTGTGGGTCAAGTGATTTGTCCTAACACCACAACTCTCCACCAGCTGTCATCTTTCCATCAGACCCTGAGACCTCCAAACCACAGTAGGAAAGAACACCACCAGTGATCAGCATGCTGCTGTTGCCTCTGGTAGCTTCTGGTAGATGTCAGAAGATGTCCCACCTTTTAACAGGGTGGGAGCACAAGTGCATTCCCATGGATGTAACTGGATGCTCCTTGTACACCCTCTTTCATGATTAGCCAGGTGCTAGTAGCATTTTGATCATGACAGACATATAAGGGTATCCTCCATCACATCAAGTTTTATGAGAGGCACAAGAGTCTGTCCTCAAATGTCTCCATGTGCTAACATGGATGCACCTTCATCAAACAGCTGGCCCACCGGTTTTAAAGAAAACATGCACTAATGGTAATACTGCTGCTGAGAACATCTTTGTTTCTGATACTTTCAAGCCATGAGGGAAATTGTTAGATTAAGGATTACTTTGTATAACCATAAACCCTTTCATGATGTTTCTGTGGTCTGATCCCTATTTAGGAGAAATCAAAGTACTCTGGCAGCAGAAACAGCTGTTTATACTGACCACGAAAATTGACAATCAAACTAGGCTTAGACATGTAAAAAACAAATAATCACTTACCTGTGGAGTCTTGACTCAAAGTTTCTTGACTACTACTGTTGTAAGAAGGCACTGGAGTGATTGAAAGTGATGCTGGACAGGACAGTGGACATGAGAAGTCATTTTGTGTAGCAAAACATTGACACACGGGAACACAGGCATCTTCAGGGACTGTGAGACCGAGGGGAAGGTTCCCATACACACACAGATTTTTCCAGCGAAGCAGTCCTATTGCAAGAGGGCCAACAGCTTCAGAACCTGACAACAAACACCTGGAGTTAAAACCTGTGTCCTTGTATTGTACAGCTTGTCATTTTGGACAAGGAAGCTATGGCAAGGTAATACTAATTCCTATTTTGAACATAAATTTTTTTCTGTCCCCAGGAAAAGAATGCCATATTTTATTCTGGTGCCCTATCAGAAATGTTGAATGCTGGTGTAATGCTGAAAGAATACTTTCAGTATGTGTTCTCCTTGTACTGAACAAAATACATTTAACATGAAATAAACTTTCTCATTTCAATGTGAATTCACAGATTGTGGCAGTCTTGCTTATACCTGGATTTCTGCAGAAATGCACTCATACATTACAATCTGAAGGTTTCTTAAGTAAAAGTGGAAAGCCAGTGTTGAATTTTTCATTTTTCTTTTAATCAC
The DNA here is from genome assembly GCF_001522545.3 of Parus major. Lineage (NCBI taxonomy): Eukaryota > Metazoa > Chordata > Aves > Passeriformes > Paridae > Parus > Parus major. The sequence goes on along the minus strand of NC_031773.1, from coordinate 44,988,175 downwards.
CAACTTGCTGCAATTTTTTTGACCCCTGTGAGGTTCCGACCTCAGTGGAAATCAGGAAGTCAGAAACAGCCATCCCGCTGTCACGATGCACTTCTCTGTTCTTATGCCACAGTTCTCAGCAATTCACTTATCCACCAATCACTGATTTAGGATTTCTTCTGTTTGTTTCAGATTTTCTTATTGCACTTTCTGAGGATTCATATTTGACCTTACTAAAAGCTCAACTGTGTATGACATTGTGACACAAAATCATAGGGCTTATTATGACACTATACCACAAGACTGTGGAGGAGAGGTACCCTGAAGGGCTTATTCTACTGCACACAATATTATCTCTGCTACTTCACCAGCATCCCATCCCAAAATACAGAAAAATAAAGAAATATTACCTATAACTGCAAAATAAGGGGACTTCTATCCTACAAGCAGTTTCTTGCTTTTTAACTGTTACATCTGTGATACTTAAAAGATTAGGAGCATCTGAGTACAGAATGTCCCATCAAAGTGGATAAAACTGGACTCTCAAATGCAGACAAATCAAACCTGTGAGTGTCACACAAGCAGCCTCAGGCTATTTTGGCAATGCTCCCAAGAAGACTACAAGTCTGATCTAGTCTTGGCTGCTGCATCAAGCCAGGACTGAAATACAACACAGAAACTCAGACCTCAGACACGATCATGCAATGAATTCCCGAATTCACCTGCAGAAAACCAAGTATATAACAGCAGATCAAGCCTGAATAGAAGTGGTGACTCAGAACTGGCTCATAAGTTCTGCAAGAGCGATATGACAGTATCTAATGTAAGAGACACTTCAGTTGCTGTACCACGTTTCTGTCACTTACTGTAACTAAACATCAAACTAAGAACCTGAAGAGCAGCAGTTGTCTAACGGTAGATCCCTTAAAAGGGAACAAAAGAACAGAGATTTTTCATCAGTTGTCTCAGAAGAGGAGCCTCTAGGGGTTAGGAAATAATCCCCTTTAAATAAGGGTGTGTGCCCTCAGAGCTATTTGAGTTTCCCACTAGACAGACAGACCCATACATCAAGGGCTTTCCACTCCAGAGAAGGACGTCAGTGTCACTGCAGAAAGTTCAGTGAACTGTAGTAAAATAACGTTGAGTATTAGCCAGTATTGCAGTAGACATCATGTTTAACAGAAAACCTCCATCCTCCCTACTTTAATCTCTTTTTTTATACAAAATTTTGGCTCATAGGTTTTATTAAACATAAACTGATGGATTTTCTAGGGAGTTAGCTGCTAATATATTGTTCTATTTCTCTTGCAAACATTCAGCACATTTGAGATCATCAATTTTACTGAATAGCTTTGCCTGGTTAACTTAAAAGGACAGAGGTTTTATTCAACTTTCCTAGCTGTAATTTGGGTTTATTTTAATACAGATACCCACTGTATAATCAGACTAAAGGCTGATTATCCCATGGTGCTTGACTGCTTTATCATGAAGGCTCAGGAAAATGGGCACATTAAAATATATCTGTGTATACAGGATATGAAATTTATGTCTGCTTTTAACAGTCGATATATTAATGAAAAAATCCATAAAGATTTATGTTCAGATTGTTAAAAAACCCTTGCAGACACTCCTTTGTCCAGTATAATTTCCTGTACACATCGATTTTCACTTTTACCAATGAAGTCATCCCATAAACTCATTTGCAAGTACATGGAATTGACAATTTCTGAGGAAAAAAACCCAAAACACAAACAACAACACAGATACATCACATCAAAGAGACTTTTAGTTGTCTTATTTATCCATTCACCACTGCAAGGCCATTTTGCCTATACTAAAATCATCAGCTTAATTTTAATTTTTATCTGTAAGAGAGCATATGCTGCAGCTGTAAGCATATTGCACACAGAATCTGATGCTGAAAAACTAAGCTAGACTATAAAAAGTTCATAAATAGAACTACTCAGCATTCTTGGGTGAAGACAAGCTATCCAAGTTTTTTACTTTGTTTAATCTCATTAGTCGCATCGGTTAGGAACAGCTTTCACCATAACCATTTTGAGTTGCCACATTAAAATAAATGTCTAATTAAAGCAGCACATCCAGAAATGTGCATATATCAGTGATATATATAAATATCTAGATATGAAAATATATATAAACACACACCCATGAAAGCGTGGAAGTGTATGTACGAGAAGTGAATGCAGAAGTTATAAATTCTTGAATTGCAAAGCCGTAACTGTGTCATTTGCAGACAATTTTAGTTTCAGTTGGGGTTTTTTTGGAAGGGGGGGAAAGCTAAGCGAAAATTTTTCACTCAAAACAAAAAGAGCCACTTGAAAAAGCTGCCAAAGACATGACTTTCAAGGTAAGTGCAACACCAGGGATGGCTGCAAAATGCAAGCAATGCAGGCTAACCCTTCAGCAGTACAGACAGATGTGTTTAACTGCATGATCCATGCACAGGCTGTTTCTGCCTGCTTGTTCAACTGACAGCAAAGCAGCAGCTGAAACACAAGGATCCAAAAAAGAGACTTTTGCAGTGGTTGCATACCTTTTAAGTTGTACCAAAAAGTTCAATCTTATAACATCGAAGGAAAGCGGTATATAGCTCTCAACAGAGCTTCACATCAAGGGAGGGAAAGGGTTGCCTGAGATGTGCTGCAGAAGGCTTTTCAGCAGCCTAATAGAATCGAGGTTGGAAACAAGAGGACAAGTATGAATCCACAGACAATGTCCCAGCCACAAGCTTAATGCCATTCTCAGGTTTTTAGATATGCTTTGCAGAAAAAAAAACCACATGCACCCTCTATTAGCAATATAAAAATTAAATTAAATTGTATACCTTGGAATCATTTTTCCAAGTGAAGAGGACAGAAAGAGACTTGATAGTCCCTCAGAGCATTGCAGAGGCAATTCACTGAAGAGTAAATATTAAAGCTTGAGCATGGATACAAACCTGGCTACACTGGAACCCCAGGTTTTCCTGTCAGGCATCCACTTTTTATGCACTTGTTTCACTGTTAGACAGGTTTCCCTTTCTCTCTACAGTGTTTCTGAAGAGGTGGATTTGCATCTCTGAGTTTTCTCTCTGCTGGATTGCCCCCAGCCTTGTTCTCTCACAGATAACACCACGCTCAAAAATTCTCCCTAAAAACCTAAACTTCTGTAAAATCCTCCTGAAGCAGTACTACTCAAAAACAATCCCCTAATGCTCCTCTTACCCCATAAATGCAGTAATGCTATACAGAAAATACATAACTCGGTAAACTCCTGCTTCTGCCTTATAACATCACAAGCCAAAACTGAGAGAGACGAGAAAATACCATACCTTGCACATTCCATGCATGTGCCCTAGCTGGGCTCCAGGCTGAGTTTGCTGCAGAGTGCCAGCGGACTGTCTGTCGTGGTCTGTGCACCTCCAGACCTCCCTCGCTTCCTGGGGTCCTGGAATCCCTCATCCTGCTACGATGCTTCTTTCTGCTGCTGCTGCCCAGGCAGCGCCTCTCACCTGTGCTCCTGCTGCCTCCTGAAGCCTGTATGGCACACGCTGGCCATGTGTTAGAAGTGCAGTCTTGCCATTCAAAGGCTTGGGGTTTTTTTCTTTTCTTTTCCCCTCCCTCCTCTCCTCTCTTCTCCCACTTCTCCAGCGAATCCTGATCTTAGCAATCAGACACACCTTTCCCCTTCTGCAGCTGAAGTGGAGCAGGAGCTGCTGTCCTTTCACACGGCTGCTGCTCCAGCCAGGCTGCTCCATAGGGAAACAATCTCCCCCAGGGAGGTGGGAACAGAAAAAAGCACAAACACATTTGCAAAAACACACATATATCTATTCACTTAACTCCCTCTCGCTGCTAAACCCTCCCTGAGCTGTGGTGGTAAAACCAGACACAGCCCTTGCATAGAGAAATGAGGCTGCTGCAGGGTGGGCCAAATACATCTGCACAAAAGATTGAACATTAAAAGGAAGTGTTTATATGGGAAGAATATACATACTCTAACAAAACAAATCCAAGTCCAAGAGACCTCAGTGGCAAGTTTTACTGCTACCTTTCCACCTGAGATCCTGTCCCACCTCACCTGCTCCTGTTCAGAGCAAGAGGCAGAAAGCCCAACAGATTATCTAGGCCTGACGGCAGGTCAGGACCCAGCCGGCCCCTCTCTTCACCAAAGCCCTGGGACGCAGACTGTGGCCACCTGACACTTTCCTCCAAAGGCTTAAGCTGTGAGTGGCCAGCATGCAACTTCCTGCAATCTCCTAAAGCTCCCAGACCATCCCACTTAACCCCGGTAACAATAACCTGAAGTGACTCAGCATGCTGGGGAGGCAAATCAGGACACCCCCTTTCTCTCAGGGTAAAACTCTCCCAGTTGTATGAACTGCTCTTTTTATTGCAGAAGTCTGATTAAAAGCTCTGCAGTGCAGGGATGGAGGGCAGAAGAGAGATGCCAGGACCAATCCTGGCATCAAAACCTGCCTTGCCACCTGCTCTGCCTGCTTATCTGGCCTAAAATATTGCATAGGGCTACCTGCTCTGAAAAAGGTTCTCCAAGTTCTCTGACCCTTTGAAGCAGTTAAAAGATTGAGATACCTCATTCCCAAATTTTTTTTTTCTTTTTTGAAATAATCTGTTCTGAATAAACCACTTTATTAATTTCTTTCCACTTGAAATATACATATTGGGAATAGATGGCATTTAGCTAACATGGTAAAAATATTCACAATAACAGACTAAGAGTACCAGTTCTTAAATAACCCTACTCCCTCAAAAACTATTAAGTCTATGTCAGCATTTTGTAGTCTTGCATACTTCTGGTATGTTCATAGGTATATTTAGCCAAATGGGACAACAATAATTGCTTTCAAGAAATTCTGTTCCAGCTAAGCATATTTGACATTCACACACAGCATAAAACTGAAAGTGCATATGTGGGATTTTTTCAAAGTTTAGGTTAAGCAGAAAAACAGCTTTTAGCTTTTTATTATCTGTGTGTGCCCCAATTCGAACTTCAGCTTAACCTCACCTTGTCCAGCTTTCAAATACTTTTGTTAGCTGGTAGACTGGCTAACACATAATCAGATACAAGGAGCATGTTATATTAACAGGGATTTGACATGACTAAATTATTTTACGTTTTAGCAATTACTCCATCCTTTTCCCTTTGTAGAAAGGGAATAATCCTTTAGCTGCCTCTCCTTGGAGGAGATATGCTGCCACAGGTGAGCCAGACCTCCCACGGCTGTTATTATTTCATATGTGGGTTCAACAAGAACTAATATTTATATGAGCTTTTAGTAGAAAATAATTATAGTATTATGTGCAGTGTGTACTAAGGTTGCATCTGCTGACATGTGAGTAATTCCCTTTATTTCATGTCAAGACACATCCAAGGACAGAGTTTTGCACTCAACCACAGGAAAGATGTGCAGCCGACCGTGTCGCACAGCAGAAGGACATATTCTCACTGCTCAGCTTCACTTAGCTGCTTTAGGGAGCTAGCCTCCCTAAGTTTCTTCCATAAATGAAGAGAGAAGGATCAACTGGAGTAGACTGCAGTAAGATCAAAACTCTAGTCTGTGAATAATTCTTAATAAGAATTATTACTCTTATTTATTATTAAGTAGCGATACATAACAAGGAAACTACCTTATTTAGCTGGCTAAATTAGTGAAATAGGAAGTGTAAACTATGGCTCACTGTATCCATTTTGTCATTCAGTCTCCTTCCAATTCTTTCTGGATTTGATAAGCATTTAAGGGTTTATTGTGGGGAGGCAATTCCACAAGTGTGTTGTCTACTTCTGTGGGAAAGAGCAGTACCAGCCTCCACTATCATAGCTTGTATTCTACACAGGGGATGCATCAAGATCAGGACAGATTGCAAATCATAGGCAAATGATCACACTGTCTCTACAGGTCAAGGCAAAAATAATAAATTAAGGACAAGGTGTTGCTTCCACTTGTCTCACTGCAGAGCAGTGGGCAGAACACCTGGCAGAGGCAAAACACACGAAGCGCTAAAAAATGCAAAGGGTTTCCTTGTCTTCTTACCTAAGGATTTTGAGACTGCTTCCTGTGGAAGGAGAGAATGTAAATAACAGTTTTGGAAATATCTTAAAGAAAACAACAAAAAAGACTTCTGCTCTGCTTACACACAGAAGGATCTATGTCAAACAAAAGTCTTGATCCTCAGTCACCTCACACTGCTTATCTGTCAGATAACTTCAACTTGATTGAGAGCCCTTGCTGTGACTTTTGATGTTAGTGCAATAAAATGCACTGCTATGGATGTCCTCTTCATGAGTGGCGTGGTTGATAGGATGAATTTTTTTTGACTCTCTGTTTAACCACACAAGATGAGGCAGGAGAACTGCAAATCATTGCTTTAGACATATCATAGCAGAGAGGCTGGGGAGAGCTGGAGCATACTGCGCAGGAAGTACATTTAATTTACAACAATCATTTATTTATATTTACATTAGGGATTGCAACATCATTCAAAATCCCCACTGCAGAAAAAGTGATTAAAACATAATTCCTGAAAACGCTTGATGCAGGGCACTGAAGCCAGACTCCAGGAGAAAGTACTCAGAATGTGGAACATAGATGACTCAAGATGAGGAGTTATTAGTTGTCCTCTTTCCCAGTGAAGCACTGCAAAATTTTAATTATTAATTTAATTTTTTAAAAATACATACTGGTGGCATATATTGTCATGAAAATACTGAAAAGAAAAGTAACTCAAGAAGAGACTGGCTTGATGCATTCTACAGCCTATATTGGAAGAAGTCTTTAAGCTTAACTTCTATGGGAAGTTTCTCTTCCAGTCAATAACTGATATTCCAGCTATAAAAGTTAATAAACGAAGAAGAATAAACATTAAGCAAATCCTAAAAGCTTTAATTTTTATTATGAAAGTGGAGAATAAAAGATCAGACTTCACAGCAGTATGAAGTTCACTCAGTCCTCTCTATTTAACTAAGTTTTCATATCTAATAAGAAGAACTCTTTTCACAAAACATCTTCTATGCAAGTGCTGACAAATGGATAACACAGGGTTTGCTATAGACCTTGACAAAAAATAATTGAGCACATCAATCACAATCTATTTGGAAAACCTCACTGTGTATTAGATGCAAGTTATGAATGTCTCTTCCTACCTCAAAAATTGCCTCAACAGGGGTGAAGACTGAGATACAGAGTACCAGCTGCCTGAAGTGTATAACCTAACATCACCATTCACCAAACGGGTCCTGTCCCAAGAGCCTTGGCACCATAGGTCTCACCTTTGCTGGAAAGTGTGCGTGCTCACAGGCACAGAGGGGCTTGGAATTCCACAGCAGGCTTTCCTTGTAAAAGATACAAGAGACAGAAGTGCAAGTTAGCCTTTAAAGAGAGACCTTCTGAAAGCAAAGCAGACTGAATAAAGCCTTCCCATTGCGCAGAGTAGAGCAAATCCTCTCCTCAGCTCTGCAACTTTTATCAATTTCCTGTCTTGCTCAGACTCTACAGAGACCCCCACAAGCTCCAGTCTCTGTTGCCTCCAAAGGCCCAGAAGGTTCAGGTATGTCTTCCCCACCTTTACAGATGCTGACATTGGAATGGAACCTTGCTCCTCTGCAAGAGGAACATACCCTCAATGCAGTGGGTTCCAGCAGGTGCCACCCAGGTTTGCCAGAATAAAATTAACAATTTGATAGGTAGCAAATGATGAAGCTTAGTTTTCAATGTCACTGGGTAATGTGAAAACTTACTGAAAACTTCATAGAAATTTGACTTAGTCTCCTTTACTGAACCCACTTCTGACTTCAGTGCACAGCCACATACAGACTTGTAGGAGACGCTTCCTGGGGACGGTCAGAGACACGGCAAAGAC
>NC_031773.1:44956497-44979511 GCF_001522545.3 Parus major | reverse complement strand
TTTCTAATTCTACCTTCCCAACACAGACTCCTAATGTTTTTACTTCTGTTTCAAAACACATATTTCTGTCCTGTTATTTCATCATTTAGCCCTTAATAACTGAGTCTTAAGCAGTTTTCATTGTTAAAAAAAGTCAAAGGATTGTTTTCTAGTTCTTGGTATAGGATTATGAGCAAAAGAACAGATACAAAAATAACTGCTTTCAATTTACCAAACTCTCATTTGTTATTACCGAATTTCACTTGTTGAACTGAATGGCAAGCATGGGTTTTTACTGCATTTTATGAGGTTGCTCATTAAAGAACGTTTTTGCAACTTCTTGAACTTGAGTTTAGCTTTAGGAACCCATTGGTCTGAGTACAGCTTGAGAATTCCTGCTGTATGGAAATAAAGCATGCAGACAGAAAGCCTGAGCCTTGTTTCCAAAGAGCTTCTCAAAACATCACTACATATCCAGCTCCTCCTAAAATACTGAACAAACCTTGCTTTGAGAAACATCATTACATCTCATGTTTGTGTTATACTTTATGAGCTGCAGAAATCTGTGAAGACTCAGGCAACATAACAAACAGCACATGCCCTTGAATTTTTATTAGTCTATGCAGAATCAGATTTTATAGAGAGCAGTACTTGTTCAGCTAAAACCAAATGCTTTATCGTCACAGTGCCACTTTATTGTTTTTACAGACACTGCAGTATTTTCCAAAACCCACATTTCTAATTTGGTTTTTAAAAACTCCTTTGTGTTTATCTGTGTGTCAAGTGAAAGGCAAATACTACCATAATTCATTATCTACTAGAACATTTGGTGGTGGGAATTTCCTAAGAAGAGCATTTGCAGAGAAGCAAAAAGCTGAGCTGAGAACAAGAGTGAGCTCACCTGCAAACTTTGCTTTGGAGAGGTGTTACTGAAGCATCTGGCACTCCAAAGGCAACATCCCTCCCATCCAACCCACTGTCAGTCACCTAGTCACCAGGCTGGTCAAAATTCCTTTATTTTTTGGGAAATAGATACAGCTTTTTAATCTTCCAAGTGTGGCAATGCTGCCTGTCCTGATATGTGGTTGAGGTGATTGTTGGTTGTGACTGGAGATCTGGGGATGAGGTGGGAGAAGGCAAGGCCTCAACAATGCTGTTGCAGAAACTTCAGCAAAGGTTTTTGAGACCATAGGTATGACTTCATGACTGCTTAATATAATTTCCTTATTGAGAGAGGGGGGGGAGCAGTAAGAGACCTAAATTAAGCTTATGTGGGTTTTTTTAAGCTTTATAAAACCCTCTTAAACCCAATTCTTGGAAAATCAATCACACAATGCCTTTTTGTGCAGTCACAGCAAGAGTGATACCTTCCTCACATATCACAGTTCTCCAGGTGCATGTTTCCATTAGAACATTCACAAGAAGTTTGCTGACCAAGCTGGTAGTGACTGGCTAAGAAGATTAATAAAAAATGGTAAATAGTGAAGCATCTGCTGTGTGTTGTATGCAGCTACTCTTAATTGTTTTCTTTCCTTCACCTTTGGCATTATACTCTTAGTTTACAGCTCAAACCCAGCTGAATAACTCAAACACTGTTTGAATCTAGCTGTATCTTTCACTAGGTACAAGCGCCTATTTTCACTTGATTTGAACAGGAACACTTGTGGCAGTGACATGGAGTAGAATAGCTAAATTGAATGGACCCATGCCATTCATTTAGTCCAATGATACTGACAGTGTGGTCCAGAATTTGTGGAACAGAGAGACTTTAGGTTTCGTTCTGCAGAGCAACATACAAAATAGTCAAATAATTCTGGAGGCAGATATTATAAGTTTAGGAAATAACAGAAAAAATTGGTCAGAATTGCTTGTAGCTCCTGAACTCAGATCCTTTATATGCATTTAAGATGAGATGCTGTAAATTCCTGAAGATCGGTTCTGTATCCTTGTGAGAGATAGATGTGGAACATGTTGAAGGCATACAGGAAAGCTATATGATTTTCTCTTGCTTCAGACAAATAATTTCTATCTCTAGGAGCAAGATTTATATGTCTTTTTTTATTTCTACCTCCCTGCATGATATTAGACAAATGACATAAGCCCACCATTTCACAAAGAGCTACTTTATTTTTCATTACATGAGTGTCTGACTTAAGCACATTACTCAAATTTGCAATGCTGCTAAGCACTCCCAAGGTATAAAACAAAGTCACCTGAAATTTCATAATTATTCAGTCTAGTATCACACTATCACACTAACTACTTTGAAGTGCAAGCCACCTCAAGTTAATTGACTCAACTGAATGGATACTTTAATCTCAGTGACTTTCAGCCCTGACTTTCCTCAGTTTTAAGGAGATATGCCTCAAGAAACACGCAGGTGCTGGGATGAGATCCTGCAAATACCCCTGTGACAATGATTCACTGTCTTCAGCACAGGCTGGAAAATAAGGCAAGGGGCCACACACTGATGTACAGAGAGATGGACATTTGCTGTACAACTGCTTATGCAGGCAGAGCTGTGTCTTCTACAGGCTGAGTGAAACAGCACTCTGATGAAGTCATAATTTATAATGGACGTGTCTGTCAAATGATTGAATCATAGAATGGTTTGGGTTGGAGGGGATCTTAAAGATCATCTAGCTCCAACACCCCTGTCACAGGCAGGGATACCTTCCACTAGACCAGGTAGCTCAGAGCTCCATACAGCTTGGCCTTGAACACTTCCAGGGATGAAGCAACCACAACTTCTCTGAGCAAACTACGCCTCACCACTCTCATAGTGAAGAATTCCTTCCTAACATCCAATCTAAACCTACCTTCTGCCAGTTTAACATCATTACCCCTTGTTCTATCCCTCACCACCATGCTCTCATCAAAAGCCCCTCTTCAGCTTTCCTGAAGGCCCTCTTTAGGTAAGGCTGCATTGAGGTGTCCCCAGAGCCTTCTCTTCTCTAGGCTGAAAAACCCCAACATAGGAGAGGTGCTCAAACCCCCTGATCATCTTCATGGCCCTCCTTTGGACCTGCTCCAACAGGTCCATGTCCTTCTTATGCTGAGGCCCCAGAGCTGAACACAGTACTCCAAGTATGCTACTGAAAGAGTTGCACTTACCCATCTGAATTACAGCTTTTTCTAAACTGTGAATATTTGACTTTACAGACCTAATATGTTTCTTTTACACACCAGAGTAAATGGACTGTGACTGAAGGACCCAAGTCCTGGGGAAACTCATGGGCTTTTAAGAGGGAAATCACACAGAAACTTATCAATATTTTTCATTAAACAATTAAGTCCTTCTATAATCTAGCAGACGTTCTTATGGCCATTGTCATGTAGATTACCAAAAATGCTTCTTCATGGATATATTTGTAATTAATTTCACCTAGCAAAATATCCTACTACAGCTAAGAGTGTTTTAAAATCCAGACTATACAACTTTGTAGTTAGAAAAACTTCCCAAATCTAATGTATAGATACAGAGACAGATATTTAGTTTGACTTTCAAATAAACTCATTCTGCTGCTTTTTTCTTTGGATGCAGCAATAAATAACAGCATGGCACTTAAAGGGTCAATGCTGCAATGTGTACACAATAGAAGCAATTTATAATAGTTTGGTTTCACAGGTGTCTATAGAGCAGTGTATTCAGCAAAAATGGAAAAAAAAAGCTGTGAAGCAGCATATTGTTCATTGGGATGACATATCACGGTAATTATTTTTGTTCTTCTGGGAATATAGGTTCTGCTACAAGGCATTTTTTGCAACAGCAGCAGTGCTTCAGAAAAGTAAATAATAATAATGCTTTTATAAAAGATCAGCAAATTAGAAGGTTCTAATTTCAACAATTACTTTTCTTTTAAAATGCAAGAAGTAAAGTATATGCTTTCGCTGTAAAGATGCATGTAATGGACTTTAATGTTTCTTATGAGGTTCCCTGAGTATTTTGACAAACACCAATGTATGTGTCATTTGTATGTCAATGGATGTCACTTTTCCTGAGTGAATATCCTAACAGAGTGTTTGAGGAAGAATGCAGGTTTGGTTTTGTTTAGTAGGACCTCAGCTTTGCACAGTACTTTCTGACTCAGCACTAAAGGCCAATTTTACATCAAAGCTTGATGTTGCATTCTTACCTTCTAAAAACTCTTAGCACAACAAATCTGTCAATACTTTCTGCCTAGCTACATTCTTTGCAGAAATGGCCAGCTGCTCCCATGCTGTAAGGTTTTTCTTCCATCTGGAACAAAATATTTCACACAGAATGCCATAATAGCATTGGCTTAGACATCAGTACCCTTTCCCAAGCAGAAAGCCATCCACTGCTGGCATTCCCACCAGGTGAAACACCTGAAAGTGCATTTCTCAGTTAATGGGGATTGCTGGCTAGCTAGATCTGAACTGCGGGCAGCTCTCACCTCTCAAATATTTTAATATTTATTTTTTATTAAAATGTCTGAAATACATAAGTGTTGAACTTATTTACATTTCAGACAATTTGTTTTTCAAAACTTTTAGTAAGGAAGTGATCTTCAATCTTGGCTCTTAAAAAAAGAAAATAATGAAAAGGAGGTTTTTTCAATAATGTATTTGCATTAAATGAAAGGATCTTACAGTATTAAACATCTCTTGCATTATTTATTTCATGCCAAGTCTGGATTTTGCTAGCTAAAAGTTTTATTTGAATCAAAGAGAAAAGTTTCACTTGTGCATTTCTAGAGAAGCTGAGAGGTTTACATTGTCAGAGTAGTCTCTATAAAATTAATAGACACCAGATGGCCCCATAGCACTCCCTCATCTAAGAAACAGATTTCAGTTTCCCTGTAGGGAAAAAGAAAAGGAGCTGCACAGTTTGATGTTCAAAGTTTTGGGTACTTCAAGTTTTATAAGGAAAACTGCCCTAAAATTTACCAGATATACATATATATGATTAGGATATATAAAAATAGGGTTAGGATACTTACCTGAGAAATCCTTGGACTGCCTTTGCACTTTATTGGCCAGCTGTAACAGCACCTCTTAAATAAAAGCTGCAACTAACACTCATGCAGAGCTTGGTTCTGTAGGAACAAGGATGGTAGATGCCACTTGCATGTGGAAAGGTAAGTCTATGTGATTAGGCATCAGCACCAGCCTGGCAGGAACTGAAGGCACTTTGGAACAGGCAGACAAACACAGTCACTAAAGGAGTTTAAAAAAAATCTAATAGGGAAGTGAAAAAAACACAGTTAATTGGGTGGGTTCTCCACTGAGAACACCCAATTCTCCACTCAACGAAACTAATTAAATTTCTGTCATTAACAGCAACAGACACAGAGATAGGTCTTAAGTTTGTTGACAAGATATAAGCAGGGAAAATACTAGCACACAGGTGGCTATATATTTCAAGTAGAACTGCAAACACAGCTTTCAGACTTATATCTGAAACTACTTAGGCTCAGCTAGGAAAGAGTAGGAAGCTTCTTCTACACAATTAGTCACACTGACACCAGGGTCAGAGTAAAAAATGTCTTGAACTCCAAACAAATCAATGGATTAGACACAGCTATTTATGCCAGAGATGGAATCTACTTTTTATGGTGGTGGTAGAGAGAAAATGTGAGCCTTCTGAAATGCCTTCTTTTTCCCTCCCCACAAAAAGATGTCAGAAGAAACACATATGCATATAAAAAGGTGCAGTGTATGTTTATTTTAAATAAGTACTCATACAGAGGACATTGATATCACATGGAGAATTCAGTCAGATCCTTGCTCCAAATTACCTTTCCCTCATAAAAGGTCATATAAACTGAAGATTAGACTTGCTATTTGGCAACAAACATTGCAAAAATAGTATGCATTTCCATTAGGAGGTACTTTGTTACACCTTATCTTGGCTCCCCTCATGTTACATGACTATGCAGCTGGCAACTACAATTTTCAGAGTGGGATCACGCTCAAATACACTATTTTTATAATAAAACCAAACCAAGTCTACCCATGTGTAACTTCAGATTAGCTAATAAAGGTTTCAATTGTAACAGTTCATGCATTTTTATTTCATTTTGAAATCTAAAACTCAGTCTATTACATGACATCATATACCATAAAGATGAAGCCACGTGCTCCATTTTCTCTGTAGTTCAGAAAGGCAGGTGTTGAAGTTGCCTTACACTGAGATCCTAGAGCCTCAGTGTTAAAATTGATGCTAAAACCCTTGTAAATGGTTTAAAAGGTGCTGTGGGTTGACCCCACTCAGCAGCCAAGTGCCTAAGTAGCTGCTCACTCCCCTTATCTCTCCTCCACCCCCAGCAAGATAAGGAGAGGGGAGCAGCAAAAGCAAAACTCACTGGCTGAGATAAAGAGTTTAATGAATGAAGATATGAAAAGTAAACCACCAAATGATGCAAAGGCAATCCTTCACTACTCCCACAGACAGACTGATGCCCAGCCAGCTGGCAAACAGCCACCTTAGAAGCCACAAAACCTGCATGCCTTTCTTTCTTTACCTCTTCCTTCTTTTTATTGTTGAGGTGATGCTTTATGATATGTAATAGCCCTTTGGCCAGCTCAGGTTGGCCAGTTCCCAGCCATGTACTTCTAACTTCTTGCCCACTCACTGTAGGGGCAGAGCAGGAAAAAGAAAGATTTGACCCTGGAAAGGTTTGCTCAGCAACAGCTCAAACATCAGTGTGTTATCAACATTGGTTTCAATTTTAAATCTAAGACACAGCCCCATATGGGATGCTATGAAGAAAGTTAACTCCATCTCTTCCAGACCCATTACAGAAAGAAAACCCCAAGAAGTCAGCTATTAATCTGCATGAGATATATCACATAACTCACCATTTAGAAGCCCAAAAATCAGAAGTCATCTACTGTAAAATGCTTTCAGCATATGAAATAACGTGCCAGATTTATCAAACCTGACAGCAACCCACTACAGTCCATGCTCTGTCTAACATTGTAGCAGTGGCTTTGACCAGTGTACATATAAAACAAGCAAGCCCAAGGCCTTTCCCAAACACAACTTTGTACGGGATCCTGTGGGACTTGTGTCCACGTTTTAAAAGCAGATCTGTTTTCTTCCTACAGTTTGGATACTGGCATCTGCTGCTTACTCCCAGCAGGTTGTAAGCAGTATTGTACAGTAGATATGCATAAATAGAATCATAAATTAAATAAAATAAGCTAACAAGGTGCTCAGAAAAGCTGCTCTATGACTCTGCCACATCGCAAGAGAACTCAGTTTATGACATTTGCTTACTCTAGTTCCAAGGGGGAAAAAAAACCCAACAAAATAAAACCCCTCAACAACAGAAACTACATATTCCATGGAACTCTTCTCCTTTTAAAAAGACTTCTGTGTTCCACCATCTAGAAGCCTCTATGGCAGTGACACTCACTCCTGCCCATAAATAGACTGGGAATGGAGGGCAGAAGTGATGGTCCATGGAAACCATCAGTGTGTCTTCAAAGACCTTCAGAGCTCCTCAGTGTCTTTAGGGACAACTGTTCATTAACCCCAAAATAACCCAAACAGCACTACTCCCAAAGACAGTGGTTTTCACTCAACCATGAAGCTCACTTCTCAAGGGTAAAGGTGTACAGCATCACAAATGCTTAACCCATGGAAAGACTTCAGGAACTGGTTGTAAACAGTGCATAGCTTCCTGGCACTTTAAGATGTTTAAGGGCAAATGCAGACTGTATTCCTCTTTGGGAAACTACTTCTCACCTCCAGAAAGTGATAGAGGACAGCCAGGTCTCCATAAATAAAACCAGAAAGGCCAGTGCAGACTAGAGTGCCAACAAAAATTAACCTGCAGCACTGAGAAAAGTATTTAGCAATACAGTCTTACGTGCAAAGACCACTCCTTCAGAGCAGTAAGGCTCTGCTACAGCAGGTCACTGCTTGCAGCTCAGTGTTGCTGCAGCAGGAGCTGTTTTGGTGCTCCAACCCAGGAGCAGGATCTGGTATGGGGCTCCAGACCAGGGGAAAGTGTCTTCTCTGGAACTCAGGAGCATCTCTCCATGCAGCAAGAGCTTGCTAGGAGAACTAGTCAGATTTGAACATGGACCAAGCAAGGTTATCTGCCCTGGTTTTTAAAGGTAGCATTGCTCACTGAAGAGTTCTGTTCTGAATTTTAGAGGCAAAGGCACAATGAAAGTGAGCAATCAAGGCCATGATTATTGGTGTCCAACTTAAAAGAAACCAAGCTCCACTTCCAAGTGAGCAGAATTAAGGCATACTGGGGGGGAGGCACAGTGAACACTGATAACAGCATCTGTCAAATCTAAATAGGACTAGAAATTTCTTTTTTCCAAAATACATGATCCCAGATTTGGGTTCTGGGATACCAGTGAACAAAACCCACAGTTTTGTTTGAGGTATTAGAAATTTTACAGCTTGTGCACAGCTCTGTTGCTTGCCACACACCTCAATGCAGATGTGCCAGAACCACCGGAGTTCTGCTGCAAAAGCATCAGCCTTAATTCCCCTTTCTTCTCCCACACTTTTCTGCAGCAGATCATGGATATTTGCCATTCCACAGTGCTACACAGCAAGCAAGCTCACTTCTAAACAGCTCCAAATAGACGTTTCTAAACCGCAAAATAAACACAGTTCTTACAGTAAGTTAGGCAGCAAAAGGCAGGTTATACTTAATATTTCATATCAAATGTAGTGTTATTTAACTTTTTTCCTTGTCCTCAGAGTAGTAGTTACAAGAGGCCCTTTTGAACAACACAGACTTCCACAGAAAGCAACAAATTAGTTTACTTTCTGGGCTTTTTAGTCCCCGTCATGACAAAATAGTGATCATCTTGCCTACTCTTCGGAAGAGGAACTTTTGGCACACCAGGTGTTCCTTTGTTATATGCCTGCTCCTTTGGGAGTGGCTTCTTGGCTGCTGGGGCCAAGCTTTTGTTTGTTTGCAAGTTTTTGGTTGAGTGCTGACCTTTTGTGGAAGGCTGTGCTGGCTTTTTGGTCACTGCTGCTTTGGCTGAAGTTTGAGGAAGCCGTACAACAGACAAAGGTGTGCGTTCAGCAGGTTTGGATAAAGAGGGTCCAGCCTGAGGGGGATTACTGGCATTTGGCTGCTTGCTGCCAGCTGATGATGCATTTTTGCTTGTAGGTAACAATGGAGGTGGTGACTTTGATGCTTTGTTTACTGCAAGGGAGGGTGCAGAAGCAGAAAGTTTTAGCTCGGAAGCAGTTTTCAAGTTCCTTGCAAGATGAGAACTTGTTTGTGGGGCTTTCTGAGGATGCTGAGACCCAGCACCTGAGATCTGAATATCATTTTCAAGAGGTTTTGCAAGGAGTTGCTGAGAATGTGCAAACTTGGCAACAGTGCGCAGATTTGTAACCGGCAGCCGAGCAGCCCTGGGAGCGACCGAATTTGCTTTGGTTTTAGTGGCAGGTACAGGTTTGCATTTAGCAGGGACACACTTCTGTTTTGAAGTCGTTGTTCCAGCTGTCCCAGACAAGAGAGATGGTTGTTTTTTAGAGGGTGAGAGGACAGGATGGCCTGCTGGTGCTGGGGAGCCCCGAGGCAGGGCAAATTTCACCTTGGCAGTATCAGGGGACCGAATACGTTTGCGCAGCGTTTCAGAGGGAACAAGAGCTGTTCTTGATCCTGCACGTGAAGAACTTTTGCTTCCAGGCTGTGAAGGAGCAGAAGCTGGTGAGTTGCATGCAGGAGACTGCAGTTTCTTCGAGGTGCCAGCTAATGGTTTGAAAGAAGACTGCACACCTGTTGCTGAGGACCCTTGTAATTTAGACCTGACTGTTGATGACTTGGCAGTGGAAGATGGGGTAACAGGCACTCTTGGTGATGCCAGGGCAGGGGACTGAGGACATTTAGATAAAGCCTTCTTGGCACTGGCCCCAAGACCTAAAACAGGAGCAGGAGATTTTGATGGCTGCTTTTGAAACATATTGACAGCTGACATTGGATTCATAAGAGGAGGCTCCTGATTTCTAGCTGACAAGCTGGGGACGCTGTCACTGGTGACCCCTTTCTGAAATGCCAGGATTTTTTGTTCCAGAGTTGCAAACTGAAGCACTCGGCACGGATCATATTTGAGCAGAAAACCTTGAAGAGTGTCCCAGCCTCCACCAACACGTACCATCACATGCTTGCCATGCAGCATCTGAGAATGGGGAAGAGGGGGTGGGAGCAGAAGAGAAATTTTTATCTTGTTTTATTTTTCTTCATCTTACTTTCAATAGGTGGTAATGTGACTAAAAATAGCCCTTCCTTTCTTACAGAGAAACATTTTAAAACAGAGAAATTATGTGCTAAACAAGATTTATGCTTCTCAATTATTTTTATTAGATAGAATTATTATCTCTGCAGGAGAAGCTGTGTCAGAAAATAACAGAAGCATCTTCACAGAAGACATTTTAACCATTCTGTATAAATTTTTGTTAAGTATATAGAGTTCTTGGCATGGGTTTAATTTAAATTATGGATGTTCTTGTAACACAAACTCTTATGACTACTGGTGAGAGTACTCAACTACCCCACAAATCAAACTCCAAGAATCCAGGCTTTGAACAAGCAACATTCTCAGGATATTCTATGGCATTATCCTCAATTATGTTGCAAGTCATTACTGAAATTTTAGAGACACCACAGATAAACATTACCTTAGTTTAGTGTAGTTGTAAAATCAATGTTTGTGGATCAAAGCTCTAAAGAATGGAGTAATTACACCTATTTAGAATAAGGGATCGAATGACAAGTTGTCCCAACCTAAATAATTCTGTAATTCTAAAACAACTCCATAAAAATGAGGTATTTCACTTAAAAGCATTTCTCTCCCCAAAATAAATATAAATCAGAGTTCTAAAAAACTACTTACTCGTATGAAGAGTATTTTATCTCCCAGCCTATAACGTCCCTCTGATAAGTATTCAATTGAAAATCGATGGGAACAACTGCAGGGAGGATCTTCTGCTATATGTTTTACCTGGTTATTAAATTGAAAGCATTTGTTAGTATTTTGACAGAGGCACAAGTCTAACCATCTATTGAGTTAATCTTCTCTTAAGAAGGAAGACCCAAGAAGGAAACCACTAAATAAGGGGGACAGGGAGTCCCCAAATAGGTGCTGGGTTAGAGAGGATCTGCCTCTAAGAGCCACTTCAAAATGTAACAAATTGGAAGGGTGAGACTATTGCCAAGAAGGAGAAAGAGTGAGCTTTCAGAGAAAGTATGGATTTGGTGGCTGAAATTCCCAAAGAAACAGTTTTTTTACATTAAAACACAGAAGACCTTTAAAACAAATGAATTTTTAAGCAGAATAAGAAAATATTTCATAATTTCCTCTGGACCAGTTCACAAGCTGTACAAATCATTTCCTTTTCTGCAAACATACTCATTTCCAATCGGTACAGCTACTGAGGTTTGATTCAGAAGACTTTCATCAAAGCCTGCTTTAACATCTGATGAAGTTTTACAGAAAGATCAAATTGAAGAGAAACATTCATCGCAGTTATAGAATATTGGCACACCAGAAAAATTGAAGGAGAGCATTTCTTATACTCAAAGAAGCAAGGAAAAGGAGGAGGGGAAAGGAAATCCACATAGGTAATATGCACTGCAAAACATATAGAACAGTACTTTATTTACATTTTCAAAAAAAACCAAAAAAAAAAGATAAATAGAGGTGCATACCCTTCTGTTTTCTGTTTGAGGAGGCTCACATGTGTTAGATGAAAACCAGCCTGTCCTTACTGAGACAGATCATACAAGCACCAAACTAAGAGTTCAATTCAAAGCCTGTATCACACTAAGCAAGTAGCACTTACTGCCTCGTGTAGCTCCCCATGGTGACAACATGACTTTGGTGTGCTAGGAGGTGATGGTGGCCCAGAGGTCATCAGCAGGGTTTCTTCTAGCTCAATTTCCTTCTCTAGTTTTACAAGTACAGGAGGTTCAACTCCATACCTCAAATACCAAAGAAGAGTGTTTAATTTACTAAAGAAAACAAAAAGAAACCGATGATAACAAACTTGCAAAATTATAAGTGGCTTGACATACAGGGGCATCTGAATCAGCCAGAGGAGTAATTGCCTTGATAATTCAAAGAGGAGGAGCATCTCTGAGTTTCTAGCAGAAGCCCTTCCTGAGGCAGCCTTAGTGTTACCAGAGGATGCAATAAAAATACTTCCAAAACCACACAGTTGAGGTCACATCCAATTTAGATAGACTATCTTAAAGCTTCCAGCTCTGCACTAGAAATAAATTAAGTCTTAAAATAAATTTAGATAATAAAGAGGTAAGTTCCAAAAAGCTGAAAAATTTAAACCCCTAAAATCATATTTAATGCTCAGTGAGTTCTTCCAAGAGGTACACATCACCTCTACACTGAATGTATAACTTAAACACACAGCTGTAGAAACCAGCACGGAACAGCACCTCTCCATGGAAAGAGTCTGATAAATATTTGAAAAAATATTCACTGTATGATGGTCCTAGAAAAACTACTCATTACTTTTTGCACAGAATTAACATCCACTGCACTTAACAACTGCAAATAAAGTCCTAACTTTGTCTTAGTTTTTCCTTAGTAGGATGTGTCCTTCAGTTTCTTGTTAGGAGCATGTGCGGATCACATACCCGGATACAATGCGCCCAATTTCCAGCAGACAAAGATACACTTGTCTTGGATCCTTGTGCAACACTGAAAGGGAACAGAATAAAGAGGAGTTGTAGTTCATGTTTATTGCAGGAGACC
Source organism: Parus major (assembly GCF_001522545.3). Lineage (NCBI taxonomy): Eukaryota > Metazoa > Chordata > Aves > Passeriformes > Paridae > Parus > Parus major. The sequence continues at coordinate 44,966,806 of NC_031773.1, read as the reverse complement.
TATGCAATTAGGTACAGCCAAGAGGAGGGAAGATGAGGTATCCATGACTATAAATTTCCCATTATCCTACCAAGAGGCAAGGTACATTACCATTGATAAAGCACTACATGCTTTACAGCTCTCATTTTCTATTCCATAAAGTTTTTTAAGCCATCCTGGCACTCCTGAAACCACTCTTCCCTTCCTCCTAAGAGAAATATGTTTTATGATCTTCCCTCTTGATGAGAAGAGGAAAGAAAGATGTGAACACTTCCCATTCCCTCCCCCCAAAATGCAATATCGCATTCTTAAAGATGAAAAGCACTTAACAACTAAAATAGGAAAATACACCTATCTGCTCATGCTCATGCCTACAGACACAGCCAGGTATGTGCACTCTGGAGGTTGCCATCCACAGGAGGATACACTGCAAGGGCCCTAGCTGAGAAGTGGATGGCTACACAGCCAGTCAGCCTGAGTGGTTTTAACCTTGGCTGGGAAAGAACAATCTGGGTGTCTGTGTTACCAGTTCAGTAACTGGTATAAGTTAACAGATCTTATTTCTTATCACTACTTCAAAAGTTCCAGCTCTATATTTACAGATGAAATCCAACACCTTCCTGATGTTCAATTTGATATTTAAAATGCCTTTGTTTTAAATGTTTTTCCTAAAGTATAATCCAAGTATAAAGTCAGATTTTCTTGTTTACATCATCTACTCCAGTTTCTAAGTCAGCTTCTTCAAAGATCCGTTTATGAAGGGTAAATCTAGAATTGAAAGTTAACACAGCCATAATCTAAAAGCTACTTTTAGAGGCCGATTAATCTCTTTTTTAGTGTATGAATATGTGTGTGTGTATTTGCCAGCTGTAATGGAAGTATTTTGATTCACTTGAATCCAAAAGGGAAACAGCCAAATATATCCCTAGCAAACATCAAGACATTTTCTTTGGCTTGATGTCAAAAGGGCACCCTACAATGCCTTCTCTTCCTTTCTGCTGTCTCAGGAGCCTCTTGATTTATTTCCTTCCCAGTCATCTACACTTTTCAGGAGGTGCTGCTATACGTACTACCTGATAGGAAAAAGACAATTGTCAACTTATCCTTCCACCTATTTCATTCATGAAGAATGGCTTAAAAGTCTGATGGAAAACATCAGTGGAAAGAATGTTTCATCTAGGAGGCTGCAAGTCTGCTCATTTCAGCTGCCAAAAAGGCTCACAGAAGATATTTATGCCACAGAGCAAGCTTGTGTCAAGAATTACAGACTTCAAAACAGTTCTTTGCTATGAGTGAAAGCCACAGCACCAGGAAATCATATCTGCTTATCTCAGGGAAGCGAAACAGGTTCTAATTACCTGTCCACTTACAGGAACTAATATGTTTAAGCAATACAATTCATACAAGGAACTAAAAAAATAAAATATTCTTGTAATTCAGTTCTACTTATCTGTATGTCCTGGCACTGAAAAAAGATACACTCACTAGTTAATCAAAATGAGACAGATGCAAATGATGGAGTTTTCTCAACTGTTTTAAAAGATGACATATCCAGTAGAGATGCATGGGTATCCAGTCCAGCCAGCATGTAAATAGCATTTAATGGCACAAAGACTTCAAAGTCTAATAAATAAATCCAATAAACATCCTGACAAATTAATATGATTACTGAAAACAAAAATATTTTCTCAGTTTTTTGCTAGTCTGCTGACAGGCAGATATTTTTTCTTATTAAAAGAATAAAATCCAGACAACAAAAAACAGAATTTGGCTTGCCATAGAAAGTTTTGTATTAATTTTTACTGACATAATAGCTGGTGGAAGAGCATTTCCTTATTTATTACGTGATGGAAGTACAATCCTCTTAACTAGCAGTCAAAAAATTTTATTCTGTCATATCAGTCTAGAAGATGCTATACAGCATCAGTTGTGCACTGGGGCAGGCATACTCATGGTTGGTAATATTTATTTTTATAACTATCTTACTAAATGGGAAAATACAAATGGTTTAGAGTCATGTTAAGTGTGTCCTGAAGTAAATGTTAATTATCAACAGGCTGTTTCCATTTCAGACACAGTGCCCTGATGTTGTTACCAAATTTAACCATCATGAATGTATTATTCTGAGGGATTTTTGCAACAAGCATGAGCTCTAATACCAAATAAAGGATCTTATTGTGAGTTGACTCCATGGCCCTGTGGTCTTCCCACACACAGAAAGTGAAACCACACTTTTCTCCTGATTCTCAGCAGTTCTTTTTACTGAAGAAAAACACGGTATTTTGTTGTACAGCTCTCAGTCCCCACTTCATCCCACACAGTAACGTTCAGAAGTTTAGAAAAGCATCACGGAAGTTATATTAGTCATTGAACTGATTTTTCAAGGCTTTTACTTGGACACTGCCTTAAAATAAATAAAAGCTTGCACGAAACATGCAGAGTCAAAAGAAAAAGTTCAAAAGTCTATAACAAGGCATCTTCCTGACCAGGTAGTTACTCACACAGAGATCAAAGCAAATCTTACAAAAAGAATGAGTTACCTAAGCCTTCAGATTCAAAGAGGTATGTCTCATCAACTCCAATGGCTCTACACCAGTTAAGAAAGTTGGCTGTATTATCTCTGGCAAAAAAAGATCCCGATGGAGCATCCTTCTTACATGGAACTTTTCCCATAGGAAAATTCTGGCAAGGTCAAAAAACAAAATGTACATTGTGCACATACAACATTGCCAACAGATTTCAAAGCATATTTGTAAAGGAAAATACACCCTATGTTCAGAGCACAGAAAGAGTTGTAACTATTTTGTGTTCACCTCAGTATGTATTCTATGAAAAAAGCTACACTAATATAGAAGGCATTCTACCTCATCATTGTGAATAGTCAGTGAGTAAACAGTCCTTAGTTCTGCAGCCTTTGTACTCCAAAGTAACAGAGACTTGCTTGATTGAGATTGACATTTCAACTAAGCATTGCTTCTCAATAAAAACACTGAAGCCCATCTCCAGGTTTGGATACTTTTACGGCTGACCTGCACACGTGAGTTCAGCCACCACTTTCTGGCATAAAACATACTACCAAGTGCCAATGGATATCTTATTAACAACCCACACTGATGTCAGGGGACCAAACTCCAGACTTGAACTAGCTCTTCCTCTGGCAAGATTTCCACTGAAATCAAACTAAAAACCTAGCAAGGACCTTAGGATGTGATTAACAAAGCAAGTAATTTTTTGGATGAGTTCACCTATAAAGCCACTTTGTTGTTAATCTGTCTCTCAATACACAGCATACAAAATGCTTCTTTGAGAAACCTCACTCACCTGCTTTCTCTGTAACTACTACTTAAAATTTAGGACTTCATATATATATGTTTTAAAAATCATTATACAACTCACCCTTAAGTTATTTGTGCTACAACATTTTTTAACTGTGTTTTGAAGAACATCAACCAGTTGGCAAAGCAGTACCCCATTATCAAGTTCTTCTAGCAGTTGTTCTGCTTTGACTTCCATTCCTTTAAGAAAAAGAAGGTCAATATTGGAGTTATTCCACAGAAGGTAAAGAAGTTTCATATGAACTTAGAGGCAGCTCAAAAAACATTCCAGTGTTAAAGACTGAAAAATAGAAGAAATATGTAAGTAAAATCAAATCAAATATTCATTTAATTAGATTTTAATTAGACTAACAAGATTCAGAAATATAAATCAGAATTAATTGTGCAACCCTTAAGAGGTGGCAGCTAATAAAACTGAAATCAAAGCATGCATTTTAATGCAATTCTCCCAGCCATTCAAACTCAAATACACCAAATCTTAATAGTACCAACTATAGATATTACACATCAGCTCTGGCTAGAATATTGGAAGTGTTAATTAGAGAGTGATTTATTTTCAAGCTCACCCAGCAAGCCAGACAGCCAGATTGAGAGATCCTCTTGCATAGGCACCAAAGTGGCTTCATGCCGCACAGATATCCATTGGTCATACAGACACACATCTGCCAAACCCGGCCCGTGTCTCGGAGTCAGAGGACTTCGGGGGCTCAAGGGAAGCTCATCTCCAAACCACACCTGCAGAAGATTGCAGTAAGCTGAAGAAGGAAGCTCTAATACTTGCAGTCAGATGACAAAAACTTGTAGTTCTGAATCAGTCTGAAGAACTATTATTCAAAGAGTAAGCGTTCACTTCCCTTTCAACAGATACAGCAAACCAACACTTCAATCAAATGTTTCTGCTCTTGTTAGTAACTCCTGCACCAATACACCACTGCATTCATTCTCTTGATTCCTTTGGATTTAAAATTACATACTTTCCTGAATATAGAATAAAGAGAACATGTATTAAATGCTTCAGATTTTTTTTAACTCTGCACACTTTAAGTCATGAAATCTGCAAATTATATAATTTACTACAGACTACTGATTTCTTGATCAAACATTTCAGAGTCATTTTGTGCTTAAATCATTAAAAATTATAACATTAAAATATTGCATGTTCCCATGCAAGGACATAACACATTCTTGAACACAAACACGTAGCATTTCTTTTCAGGACTGCATATTTTCTAAATGAGAGGTAACTTACATTTCAAGAACAGGACCACACTGTGGTGAAGAAAAATTTCCAAAGACAGAGTCCTTCTGGTATTCTTAACTATTTTCCTTCAGTTCAGTATATATGTAAAATACATTTATTTATACTTAAGTTATTAAGTAGAATATAAGGTTATTAAAAACCACATCTTAATCATGAAGCAAATTTTTCAATAATCTCAGGTTTTGACTCCAAAACCTTCTTAGCTAACAGCACTAAGCAGTGAATGGGTCACCTATCTGATAATAACAGAGGGTTATCCTTGTCACATTTCTCCTTGTAAAAGGGGAAAATTACTACTTTTTTTTTTTTTTTTTTTAATCAGAGGTAACTAGGGAATCTAGTATTTCATCTGCTTCAGGGTAGATTTTTGTATTAAAAAAAGTACTATGCACATATACAGGATTTAAACACTTCAAAAGGCATTTACCTGAACCGCATTCTGCATGGTCGCCTGCTTTACATTAGTTTCTGCTCCTGGGGAAAAATAAGAGATTTTTAATGCAGTCTCTTCTGCTTTCATGAAAATCCTGAGAAAAACCCATCAGTGCTGTTTTGGAAAAATAAGAATGAGGCTAATAGGAAGGGAAGGGGAAAGAAGGAAATATCTTCATAGCTAAGGTTTTGATCCAGTATTAAGTCAACTTCTGTTCTCTGCCCTTAGATAAAAGTGCAGTTATTACAGGAAAAGTAGCAACTAACTTCCTATGCATAAACAATGCTCCAAAGTTGGCAAGATTTTTAGGAGCTGTATGACATTTATTTTGCCAAAGAGTAATACACATACTTCAAACCATTCTTGGATTTAACACTGTTGGCACTGATTTTTCCTTCCAAGTTAGCATAAGTGTATCTCGTACATGTGTGCAGACAGGTATATGCATCCCGAGTTTACATGAAATATTTGGAAGATCATGAAAACCTTAAAGCAAAGAAATAATTTTGACAAATAAGATTTTCTCTTACAGAATCATAGAATAGTGTGGGTTAGAAGGGACCTTAAAGATCCTAGAGTTCTAGCACAGACACATGAGAGAAATCAATGTCAGGCTCCAGGTCTCAAGATGCACAGTATTGCCAGGCTAGCTGTGTGCATGTGTACAGAAGGTATTCCTCCATAATAATTTTCCAGTGGTATTTTACAATGTCAAAAAAGTTCCTATCTGTGTCTTGAAGCTTGTTAAAAACAACTTACTTGCTCTGTTACTAAAGAGATACATTAAAATTTCATCTTACTGATTAAACTAAAAGCAGATTGCAGACATTATGAGACATTTTTAACTCCTCTGTTTTCATTAAAAATAAGTAATCTTCCTCTCCTGCCCCAGATATTTAGGCTTTGTATGTAAATGACATCTTCCCTCCTGCACATCCTGGCCCTCTTAAGACAAAAGGCTGAATAGCACATCACAGAAAACCCAATTCTTGTAAAAATTCTCACCCTTTCATCTACATGAGAAAGCATAATGGTGTGATTTTCTCCCCTTTGTTCCTTCCCATTGCCTTAAACCTCACAGACTATGTGGGACCACACGTATCAAGCATTTCAAACAACTTACCTCTAAGACTGGCAAATGAGCAACCAGTTTGGTTTCAGCTGAAGACACTTCCTTGTATCAGGACTGCTAGCACTTCTCTGACCTTATCAGAGACACTCCAAGTGATATCTTTCCCCTTCCTTTTATTTCTAGGGAAGGAAAAAAAAAAGAAAAATTAAAACAAAAAAAGGAGAGGCATCCTCTCCTTGATGTCATTTTTCCTTCTATGAATGAACAAGGGAAGGGAAGGGTATATACCAAGCATTACTAATGAGCATGTTATGCTTCCCACAGCTTTGTCCAGGGGAATACGTTTTCCTTTGGCATAAGAAAGCTATTGTCCTAGGAGTAGCTCAATAAGAGGCTTCATTGATTAAAAAAAATAAATAAAACAACAGCAGAACAGCCAGTAGAGAAGCTGGTCTCATTAAAATAAGGAGTTCCATATAGGCTAACAAGAGCTCTAGCATATTAACTGCCAAGGGAAAACAAAAGACAGCCTAATTCACAGGGAGCACTCAAAACACGAACAAAGCAAAATATTCACACTGCAGCTATCACAGGAATGCTCAGCATCTGCAGTTTTGTGGCATGCCTAACAAAATCTAGACTTGCCAAAAAAATAAAAAATGAGGCGATTGAGGAAAATCATGGCACTTGAACTTCAAGGGCCTGCTCTTCTAAAACAAGTTGTTTTGTAAGCCCATATGTCAGAGCTCCCTAGAAAGTCAAAAGGCTTCACTTATCAGAGGATCTGAAAAACACTTAACAAAAACCCCCTCTGAAGATGTGACCTACAGTGCATGAATTTTGAGTTGAAAAAGTGATACAGTAACAATTACCCATTTTCAGATGCCAAATGGTTCAGCTCAGAGATTGCAGGGAATACAGATTAATGTAGCCTTATCACTTACTGCGAGAGGCACAGGATGAGAAGACCCAGATCTGCCACCTTCAAGTAGTCAGCCTGCAAATGTGCAGAAAGTGCTGTGGTGAGGTGAATACTACAGTACCAGGCAGAGTCATAACCAAATGTGACTTCTTCTAAAACCAGTTGGGTTCCCTGCATCAAAAAGCTGTTCATAATGAATGAAGTATCTGATACTGAATTTTGGCAGCTCCAGATAGGACTGCATCAGTTTCTACACATGCCAATTTCATCAACTCTCATTCAACAGGCATTTGGCATTCAGACACAGAAGTTTGTGAAAGAAAGGACCTCAGAATAAAAGTACAGTGTAAAACGTTCCCTGCAGAGCTTCAGGCCATTCCATTGTCATTTCCAGGCAGACCCTGATATGCTCAAAGTCCGGTACCCAGGACCCTCAAGGTCACTTGGGACAGAAGTCTGAATAAGCCTATCACAGTAGAAACAATTATTTTAATAATTCTTCCTCTTACTCTTTCTGGTGTTGTTTCTTCCCATTTTTCCCCTCCCTGCTTCACCCCTTAAACACAAAGAAAACACCAAGAAACCTGTGAGCATTTCCCAACCAGAAGGCAGTCAGTCCAGTCCCAAACTCAGCAAGCATAGATGTCCCCCCACCACCAACCCCACTTTCAGGAAACACCTCATTTCTGCTACCAATGGCTCTGTGGGATGGAAGGAGAGGAGCTCCCACCTATCCACACCTTACAGCTGGATCCATGCAGAGACAGGTGGTCAGCCCCAAATGATATATCAGGAGAGGCAAGAATTGCCTTCAGCTGGTTGAGTGTCAAACCTCCAGTGAAGAACTAGAGCTATGGATCAATACCAGGTAAGAGAGATGAGAAAAACACCCCTATCTATTATCATGTGGCATAGGGACAGGCATTCCTCAGGAAAGGGGGTACAGACACACCCCTAGACATGACCAACACAGACTTGTGAGACCACAGTTTGCTTCTGCTCTCCACAGAGATGCCCAGCACCTTGCCCCCAGACACTCTGAGAAACAGCAGAGTCAGCAAATACTAAAGCACTTTACACAAATACTTCAGGGTGTTAACACATGCTCTTAGATTCCACATGAGATAGCCTGCTTAGGATCAGTTGTATCAGGATTTATAGATCTCTCACTGGGGCCCAACCAGCAAGACATGCTACACTGATTACAACCCATTCTGTAGCACAAGATGAACCGAGTCCAAATGCCCCTTTACTTGACTGAACAGTTTACATATAAACAAATAAACAAACAAAACCCACAACCCTACAGATAGTTAAAACATTGATGAAGCAGCCATTGACCTAGCTTAAGCTAGGTCAATGGGAACCTAAAGGGATTCACAGGCTCATTAAAATGCCTTCTGTTAACAGGCTCATTAAGAAAAAACTTGGGTAGAAACGCTTCTACATCTTCACCCAATATTTAAGATATACAACATCATCTTCTATTCCATCAACACCCAAAGGCAGTCACAACAGTCTAACCCACAGCAACTGGATTAGTCTTGACAGTACCTACTGAAAACCATGTTTATAAACACACTGAGATGAAAGAAGCTGTCACATCAGTATCTGTTGAAACCTACTACAGGATAGTCAAGATTTTTTTATAGACACATCTGCTAACATGCAGAAGAAAAGGGGTAGGCGCAGAGACACCCACTGAACGGAGCACTACTCCCTCCATCACTACAGCAATTACAGAGCCTTTTTGTTGCATTACTGAGTCAGCAGGAGCTCTGCTTCCCTGGGGAGGCCTCAGAGGCACGAAAGAGAAAGAACCAGACTAGTCAGTCCGAGGTGATGGGCTTTAAGGTGGCAACCAGCTCCTCACATTAAGGCACGCTGACTGCTCTCCTCAGCGACAGCCTTTCCACACCTGTCCGTGAAGTGCACACAAGCAGAGGCAGCGAGCACGCTCTCCCCGACCAAATGGCAACAGAGGCCCTGCATACACCTGTCAGGGCAGAGAAACCCACTTGAAATCAGGGAGGAGCAGTCTGTCTCCACAGCTGGCATCTCCGCAGGAGACATGCAGACGGCTGCTTTCCCACAGGAGCATCCAGTTTGGGCAGAGGCTGGTTAACACCAGACACGCTGCCCCAGCTGCTCCCTCACATACAGACAGCTTCTCTCCCTCCCATTTCTACCCCACACTTCCTCCAGCGAAACAACGTGGAGGGGAGCACTTTTCGATGCCCATTTAGCAGGCTGCTGGCTGGCCACTGTCAGGAGTAATTTGTTACGATTTAAATATAAAATCGTGTCTTATTCTGAAATTGCCACCCGGTACAATTTCAAATGCATAGGCCAGTTAGGCCTTATAGCTCCTAAAGGAATACGTGTATTTTTTCCCATGTCTTGATCTGATACTTTGCCAAAGGTGACACACAGCATCCTTGGAACACGGCCCGCTTTTGGGCAAAGAAAGGAGCCAGACGCTTTTCGGCTTGTTAAGCAATATAAATGAGTGTTTTAGCCAAGAGCACTGGGGCAAATTTCCTACAGAAACAGCACTGCATCCTCAAACGCCTGCATAGGGCACAGGAGAGACTGGTTTGAAGGCTGTTATGCAAAAACTCTCCCCTCTCCCTTCCCCAGGGTAAGTTTCGAGGCACTTCCCTTCCGACAGCCGTGACAGAGACAGCGGATGAAGTGCTGCCGCTGGACGGGTGACCGGGCCGACGGCAGCGCCCGGCTCCGCCCAACACGGGGCTCTGCCGGGGCTCCCCGACACGCGGGACTCGGCGCCTTCCCAGCGCTGCCCCTGCAGACAGCCGGGACCCTCCGAGCGCCGCCGCTCCGGAGCTGCGCGCCCGAGGCACCGACACCAGCGGGGCTCCGCCGCAGCGCCCACTCCTCGCCCGGCGCCGAGACCGGACCCGCTGCCCCTCAGCCGCCCCGCACCTCTCCCGAGGGACGGGCCACTGCCACCCTCCCGGTGCGGACTGTCGTCACACCCACCGCTCCGCTGTGCTGTGCTGTGCTGTGCTGTGCTGTGCCGTGCCGTGCCGTACTGTACTGTCCCGTGCTGTCCTGTCCTGTGCTGTGCCCTCACGGCGCATGAGGCGCCGCCGCCCCGGCCCGCGCCGGCCGCTCCTTTCGAAAGCGCCAATCGGCGCCGGGGGCGGGGCCGTGCCCGCCGCACCTGGCCCGGAGCCGCGGCACCGCCTCGTTCCCGGCTGGGACATCGCCCCCGGCTGGGATACGGCTCCCGGCACACCGCCCCCGGCTGGGACACGGCTCCCGGCTGGGACACGGCTCCCGG
>NC_031773.1:44941633-44956306 GCF_001522545.3 Parus major | reverse complement strand
CCCGGCACACCGCCCCCGGGCTGGGACACGGCTCCCGGCACACCGCCCCCGGGCTGGGACATCGCCCCGGCTGGTACACGGCTCCCGGCACACCGCCCCTGGCTGGGACACGGCTCCCGGCACACCGCCCCCGGGCTGGGACACCGCCGAAGGGCCCCTGACAGCCGGCGTTGTGCCCGGAGCGCTCGGCACAGAGCAGCCCCCGCAGCCTGGGGTCGCGCCGCTAGGAGCGGACCCCGGCAAGAAGAGTCCCCCCAACCCGGCCTGCAGCCCCCGGCGGCATCCGCACCTCCGGGCACAGCATCCAGACACGCTCACCTGTCTGCTGGTGGTGTTTCTGAGAGCCATTAAACACCAGCAAAGTCATTAAGCAAATTAACCTGTGACACACTTTCACAAAGTGAAGATACTCTATAATTTTTACTTCGAAATAATAATGCAATTGAAATTACATGTTGTATCATGAAAAGAGTCTTTGTGTGTATGTGGTTTTTCTCCATCACATAATTTTTCATCTAGTGAAGAAATAACATCTTGCACGCCTTGTATGAACACATTTCAGAGTAGAACAGCAAATGACTATGACATTAACCATTTAGATGGTTTATTACTGCAACTATCTGGAATATATTATTTGACAGAGGTAAAGAACAAAAAACACACTGCAATGAAAAATTATGAATGGAAACTTGCATTTCCCTATTTCTTTACACAGGAACAGTAACTGCAATCAGCTTAATTGCAGTGGGAATTAATTGGGTTCCTCTGAAGAGCTGGTGGGCCCTTTCTGATCAGAGGGTATAAATACAGAAAAAGTTATATTCACATGTGAGAGTCTGATAGCTATACAATATTCTGTGCATAGTGAACAAAATGACTTTTATGAATCCATGGCATGTTTCTATAAAAATGCGGTAAAGAAAATATAATGCACCGTGGGATACTTTTCTATGAAAATAAGTGCTATGTGGTCCTTTAAAAAGATATTTCTCCTAAAATAAAATAAAGAAGTATCCATCACTGCACATCCCAGATCTCACAGAGAAGAGGTGTGAATTTGTGATCATTCACTCTCCATGACATCAGCATCTCTGCATGATGATGGTTAAATGTCCGTAATTCTGTGAGACGACCGAGAAGACATGCAAAGTGTTGAGGGTTATCTGGGTGGTGAAGTTTGCAGACTTTTTGTAAAATATCCAGTAGTGGTTCTTGAAGCCTTTCCACAGAATCTCTGTCCTTTATGTATTGTCGATCTGATTATGGTTTTAAAGAAAAAAACTGGTTAACGAACATATGCTTTGATACATTGCAATTATTTACACTGATAAGTTAATATAAAAATATTCTTATTTATTCTCTGGTCAATGATGTTCATACTTACAAAGAATATTTCTTTTCAAATTAATATGAAATAAAAATGTTCAATGCTGTATTTTTGCTTTAGGGTTTTCACATAAGCTTCCCACTTCTAGCTTGAGGAAACTTTAAACCTTCTCAAAAACTGAAATGTTTTAACTCTGCAATGTTTCACTGGAGTTCTGTCATTTTCTCTCCATGTGGTTCTGCACCAGAATACATCTTGCAATACATTGCAAAAACTGAGCAACAACCTAAGTTCTTGGAGGTGTAGAACTCCTGGGGCATTTAGCTAGTAGAGGAGTGTTCAAGCATGTCACCAGGGTGAAATCAAGCATCTTCACCCTCAGATTAAATTTTTTTGTTAGAAAATACTTGTGTTTTTATTTTGTTCATATAGAAATATGTGTTTGGATACTTGGATTGGGAGGAAAAGAGAAAGACGGGATTTTTGGTCTAAAAAAATTTCCTGAGACACACTGAATCAAAGAGTGATCGAAATACTTCACCTTCCCATCTTTCATGAAACCCGATTTGGAAACCTCCCAATGAAGTCTGAAGACCTTCATTGCCATACTCTATTCTACATTACAGGTTTCCCAATTTCCCTCTAAAATATGTGGCACTCCACAATGGTCAGTGGTGATGTGCGTATAGCCACATCTGGGATCTTCTGAAGGAAGAAGCCTGTGCAGTGAAGAGATGTAGTTTTTAAAAGCATGTTATTTAAGCAGTTTCTTCCTCGTATTCAAAACCAAATGGTGTAGCAGGACATTTGGAGCTTGCATTTATGTGCTTATTAACAACTGAATATACAGAATAAACATGCACATTCACTTACTCCATGTAGAATGTAAGTCTTTACAAATCTCACGTCATTCTCATGCTTTCTTTCCAGAACCACTAATATTTAATTCTGGATGAGAAGTTACCTGGAGATAGGATAACTATGGCTGTGAGCAGTGCATATTCTTCCTGTGTCATCTTCAGCTCTCCAATACTTTTATAAAAATTAAACATGGGAGTTATGAATTCATCTGAGATACCTGTGAGAGTGAAAGAATAGTTACAGAATGTCTTAATTATTGAAGAACTCTGGTTTATTGCTACACAGCAATTATTTCATATTTCATATTGACTGTCTTGGTGGAAGAAATCTAATATAGAAGTCATGATGCAAGACAATTTGTTACAAAAGTACAAGTACATCCTTGTTTTCCAGAGAAAACTAGGCACAGGTAAGCACTGGCAATTTCTTTTTGCATGGTTTCAAAGTCTTTCCTTCAAACAGTTCATTTTACTCTGCAGGTCTGTCCATCTGGCTCTTCAGGACAAGTTTCATACATGTTTTCCTTGTTGTCTGCTGATAATTCTCTTTTGCGAAGCAGACCCTGTGTTCCCTGTCTCTGCATTAGTTATATGGAAACCTCTCAGGGAGTATGGTTTAATTCCTACCCAGCTCTACAGCTAACTGCCTTGGGCAGTTGCTTCAGTTGTCTCCATAAAGGCTCTTAATTAATCCTTTTATGTAGCCTGAAACTTTCATTAGGTCTAGGATTACCTGTAGTCCAGGATCAACTTGCTTGCAACTACTACTACTACCTTAAAGCATAAAGTAATGTATTATAAAATACAGGGCCAAAAATAGCTAAGACCAGGCCTGTTTAAGAATGGGATCATGTGATTCTCTCACCATCAGCAAAAGCCTTTAGGGTTTCCAAACTAAGGCATGCCAATGGGACTTCTTCCTGAATTTGTCATCATATCACAATGTTCTTAGTTAGCCTTAAATTACGGAAGTACTCCATCCTGCTTTTTGGTGTAAAAGAGAAGTCTTGTGACATCAAAATTATTCATTTGTTAAATGATATGTGAGTCACTCAGAGAAGACACCAAACTATTGACAGCAGCTGCTCGCAGCTCTGAAGCAGTGTAGATGTCCAAACCAGTGGTTCTGCTGCAAGAGCCTTTTGGCCTTCCTTGGCTGAAAGGGTGGAAGCTTCCTTGGTTCCCACAGATGAGGGCCATAGGATCTCTTGTAAATTTAATCTTAATTTTTGAGCCTTTCTAGGAGAAGTCCTTATAACTTGCTTTGGGAACCACATGAAATAATACAGGTTTGAGTGTTGCATACAGCACAAAGCTGAAGTCTGGGACTAGTGAGGTTTGGAGTTCCCCGCAGTAGGCGAAATTCAAACTGAAACTCAGCAGGTGGAACTCAAAGAAAGGAAACATGAAGTCACTTGACTCAGCTATGAAACAGTCACATTTTGCTGTGACAGTGAATTTACTTCAAGCAGTGGAATAGTTATGTGTCCCAACAGTGAAAGTATGGTCTCGCAGGGTGTGGTTTATTTTGTGGCTGAGTCATGTGTTTAAACACGACATGAGCAACCTATGTTCACTTCAGATTATAAACTGCAAATCTTGTTTCTGTGATGAGTTCAACACAACTGAGCCCAAGTCAATTAAGGGGATATATATGATGCAGGTCAGCTCATCCTGCAGAAGTTAGTAACACAGCTGGACCTTCTTACAGAGCAAACAATAGTCACAGCATCAAATGTGCTGTGAGGCTTATGTTGTTAGTCATCAGCGTTAAGTACTTAAAATTTTGACTACTTGTTATTGCTGACTTTTGGGGAACCATCTGTCTCTCTCTTGGATGGTTTTAAATGCCAAGGTTCCTTATGTTATGTAAGTTACACATATATATAACACACCAAAGTCTTTAACTTTGCATGAAAGTAGAAAAAAAAAAGAAGTAAAAAGCTGGGTCCTAAAGCAGAGAAAATGAATTTCTTTCATGGAAATAAGTAGCTCAGCAACAACATGAGAAAAATCCAAGACAAACTTGATAATTTTAGAAGTCTCTGTGCAAGGTATCATGCCACTGGACACAATCTTGACAGGAAACAAGAAATGGTAGGAAGTGGGCTGTGACTAAAACTCCCATCATTTTTTTCTCATATTCATAATCTGAATTATTTTCTTTTTTCTTTCGAAGGTCAGGTTAGCTTTCAGCTGAATTAATTAATTGCTTTCGCTGACCCCAAACTCCTCAAATCCTGTATGGCAGAAGTAGGATGAAAATGGTGCTGGCAAACAGGATGAGAAAAACTTATTCAGGTCCTCACTGGTCCAAACAATGCCTAAGCATGTAGTGAAACAATCCCTGCCCAGAAAGCTTATAAGCTAACATTAAGTATGGAAGAGTAAAGTAAAAAAATGAGTACAGATGTGAAATCAAATGAAATTACTGTAGAGGATTCTGCATTAGTGTACTGCAAACAGAGAAATAAAACCATAGCGATGAAAGGGGATAAAAAAGGGATGTCTGAGCAATGCAAGTGATTTACCACTTTTCTAAGGAGAACAGAACTTCAAATTCTTTAAACTGATATATGTCATGAAACAATTATGAAAAAAATCCATGAAAAACAAGCAATTTTGGAACCAGGAATCTTTTCTCTTAGTAGTTTTGTCATCCCACCTATGCTG
The DNA here is from genome assembly GCF_001522545.3 of Parus major. NCBI lineage: Eukaryota > Metazoa > Chordata > Aves > Passeriformes > Paridae > Parus > Parus major. The sequence continues at coordinate 44,951,446 of NC_031773.1, read as the reverse complement.
GAGTTTCCCTTCTATTATTTACTCTTCCTGTGCACTTTACACAAATTGCTTTTCCGTCACAAGAGGGGGCTGTTTTCTAATGTGATTGTAAAGGCTTTGGTCTGGATTTAATAAGCTCCAACAGAAAGAAAAGAAAAGCAGGAAGCACAGGAAACAGACGTATATAGTTCTTTTTTTTTCTTTTTTTCTTTTTTTTCCTAGCTATTGTATGAGATGTTGCCACTTCAGATTATCAGAACAAGAGTTAAAGGTGATTTGGTGCTTTGTAACTGGAAAGTCTAGAGAAGAAATGAGTAACTTCACAGATATGTCATTACTACAAGTTATAGCTCAAAAGAGGAAAGAAAAAAAAATCAAATAGATGAAATTATATTTCTGGCCTCACTGAGAACAGAGAAGTTAGTTCCGCCTAACCCTCTATATTTAGATCAGACAAGAGCTCTGCACAGTGCTGTCAGGAAGGCAGAACTTCCTGGTCACTGCTAATAGTGCCTCCTTCCTAACTTTCTTCAAAAAGGTTTCAAAAACCTTGTTTCATGCAGCATTATGACAGTAAGAACATGCTTATTCTTCATATGTCATTGGGCACCTTTCTGCATTATTTGGATTCCTACCTAACCCAACTCAGCCATCTGCAGAAGATACTGCAGATCAATTGATTATTTTGTTATGTTCATACATGTCTGGCTGTAAAGCCAAGTGTGGTCAGTGGGAAATACAAGCTTTACTGAGTGCAGATTTGCAGCATCAACTGAGCAGATTTAAACCCATGAACATTATTTATTCAACATCCCTTACTTGTACAAGTTCATCTCCATCTGTAATTCAGGACACAGCATTACTTTAGACCTTGTCTTTTTTAGAGGTTTGTTGCTATGATTTCTCTTTAAAGGTAAGGTGACTTATACCTTAACAAGGTTTGCAGTTTCAGGCCATGAATAATTATCTGTTTAACATAACCCTGGAATACATGTATTTACTGTGGTATCAAGTCAGTATTGCCAGCTTTTTGAGACAGCATTATCTCTTCTATTTTGGCCATTTTTCAAAACTGAATAATTAATCTCTTGCAAGAAGAAAGTTTGAGAATAAATGCTAATTAACAGTAACTAGCACCGTGTTATTAATATAGATAGAGATCATTTTTTCTTGATAAACATTGAGGTGTTAGCAAATATGAAACCAAGGGTATATTAGTAGCTGCTTTATGCAAATAAAATATTCTAATTACTCTTACATTTTATCTTTCACATTATTCCATCCACCAGAATTGTTTTTCATGATGCTTATTCACTCTCCCTTCTGAGCTGCTCAAATGCATCGATGGCCCTTTAAACAGTGACCAAATTCACCCCCTTGATGCTGAATGCCAAATCAGGGGAAGATCTAGCCAGGAGAAAAGACACACCAGAGCATGGGCACATACATTTTTGTCTGCCATTATCCTGTAGGGGTTAAATGGCCAACTTAAATGAGATGTTAGCATGTGTTGAGCAGAGCTCACAACCAAGTACCAAACCCCCATCTTCTTTAAAGCAGTCCGTAGGACCTCTGTTAAGTCATAATTGCAAGCAAGGAAACCTTAGTTTAAAACACCCAACCAACCAAACAACAAACCAAGCCTGTAAGGAGGGTGCAAATGACCTTTCCACATACCCTCCTCTAGCAGCGGCCTGAGTGCCTGCAGTGACAAACGAGGGCTGGCACACAGCAGCAGCATCTGCACTGCCTTGAGCTAATCTTCATAGGCAGAGCCTAAAATAAGTTTTTTGGCCTGAAGAAGCACACTTACGCAGAAGAAAGGAGATTGGGTCCCTGACATCTGTTCTTGCTTTCATGGGTACAGATCTATTCTGTAGATATGATTTAAATAATTTTAGCAACTTTATTTGTACTTTAGGTACCTAGCACTGGATGGCTCGGTGTGGCAGATTAGGCAGGAAAGGTGTGTGAACAGAAAAGCTCTTTCCTCTATTCTGCAATTTAGAGTGGTCTAAATTTCTAAATGTTTTGGGCAGTGTGGCAGCTTTTCCTTGAGTCACAGGATGATGTGTCTCCTTCCATGGGGATGCACATGACCATTTGGAGGATTAGACACTTTGGACATATCAGTAAAAATAATTTTGTTTCTCTGCACAAAACCCAGCACAAGGGGGACTTGAAGCACCACCCTTGCTCTAATAACTAATAATCAAATTATAAAAAAACAAGGGCAATGGAAATTATGAGGTATCCATGTTCCAACACCAAATTTTGCTTTTGTTTGAGGGAGCCTCTTATCCATATCAATGGGAACTTTGTATCCCACATGCAATGCCAAAAGGTAGCCTCTTGCCAACACTTTGAAAGTGCAGTTATTTATTTTTTTTTCTTTGGATCTCAGTGTACTTCAGCACCTGTAACCCATCCAGGAAGACAACAGTGTATTTCACAATGTCAGAGGTTCTGTTGCCAACTTAAAATTTGGGTCCACATTCTTCCCTTTCTGTCAATACCAGTATTTTATTTCCCAATACTCAAATTCCTAGAACTGCTCTGTAGAGTAAAATGATGAAATAAAAAAATCTCTGTCTTTTCATGACTACTGGAACCTGGTATCTTTAGCAAAACAAACTACAAATGCTCACAGAGAAAACATTTTGTATCTAAGCTCTATTTTTTAAAAATACTGTACTGCTCAATAATTGGGAGAATTTGCTTTCAAAATAACAAAAAAACACTAAGCATTAAATTACTAGAGGGTCAGCCTTTCATAGAATGAGTCAATCACAATATGATATATGCATAATGAAGTATCAAATAAGATGAGTAAATGGCACCCAATATCAGTAACATTAAAAAAAGTCTGTATTTCTCATTAAGTCTCAATATTATTGTGTGTAGGAGAGGATTTGAGTCACAGGTGCACCTAATGCAAGAATTTTCATAATGGCTTATGGAGAAAGACCATCAGGGCTCAAACAAAGGCAGTCTCTGAGGTGCAGCAGGACTTGAGCAACATGCACAAGCTGAGAAATAAAAATACACCTCATCAGCATGAGAATGAAAATGAATGCTGATAATGCTCAAAGGTCATCACCGCCAGATCTCTGACTTCTTTATCAGAAAAAAACACCAAACATTCCATACAATCAGACTGAGATGGCATAAATATTAATAGATGAGAGCAGCTTCAAAGTGGACATGGTGACAGGTGACAGAAGTCTGGACAGCTTGTGACTTTTGGGCAGGATCACCACCACTCTCCCTGATTTTATGGATACAGGCATCAAAGCTTGACAGCAGAACTTATGTGATATTCAGACATTAGTCCGTACCTAAAAATACACAGACAGAAATTCTGACTAACAGCAATAACTTATGGCTGCTGGCATGGCAATGGACCTCACTAAGAGCCATAAATAATCCTGATTTTTTTGTCTGTTACCTATAAACTTGATTTTAAAACTCCCACTCAACCATCACTGAATTTCTTCTGATTCTCTCTATTATCTTTGTATGTTTCAGTTTGCTGCATTTAGCCTTTTTAGTTTCTGTCTTTATCTATTTGTTTTCCAGTGAAGCATATGTAAAAAGAGGTATTTAATCTCTTCTGGCCATTCTCATCTCTTGGACCAGTATATAACATGATAATGGGCAGCTGCAGCTTTTAGTAGCCTTTGTCTTTACCTGTTAAGACTGGAAAAGATTGCTTACATTTCTATTTTAATGTCACATTTGGTACTGGCTACTATGAAACCTAGAGCCCTGATGTTGAGTCTTATGACATGCAGGAGTGTGAACTGCACAATATTTAGTATTTTTAGAATTGAATATTTGCAATATTTTATTTTACTATAATTTATATTACATATTATTGAAATAACACTGAAAGCTGTATGTGTAAACAGTGCTAACAGAAGAATTTGGATGCCTTTCATTTTGTTTAAACTTTGACACATGAAAATAATGAGAGATTAAGCTGCAAACATAAGCTATTTCTGTAGTAGATATTTTAAAACTATATCAAAGTTTTATTTATTTAAAAGTTAATAGGTCCAGTAGTGGTAATTAAACTACAAATGCAAAGATTTACAAGCTGCTTTTTTATTGTTACAGCCCCATTAAATGCAGCATAGGAAAATCTTTTAAAATAGTTTTGAATTTGCACAAAGTAGATAAATAAAACATATGGGAAATGTTATTTTGTTCAGTATTTTGGCTATTAATAGAGGAAAAAAATACAGTCAGTAGCAGTAAGCTGGATAATACATTAACCTCCTGTAATACATGGAGGAGGAAGTTTTAGCATCAGTATTTCCTCTTGTGTCTTCAACTCTATCCTGGCTTGAGGGAAGATATTTTAGAAATTCTCTTCCAAGAGCAAGAATATAAACATTTGTATTTATATATGCATACACATTAAAAAAGTTATTGTGTTTCATTTCTTGGGAACTATTCAGCCTGGGTGTTTGGTCTAAGAATTTGCTTTTAATTTACCCTGGAGTTTTTTCCCCACAGAAGAAAAAAAAAGAATTGTGGGAAATCTACCACATCTGTTATTTTTCTTAAAATTTCTAAACAAATTTCTTCTAAATTGTTCTACACAAAGTGCTTTTTTAAAATGTGCAACATCACAGGTAAATAATACTAAGGCAGGATACGATGTAATATTCCAGCCAGTAGTGCTATCATGAAGTTAAGCACAAACTTGCAAAATATAAAATTGCATCTCATCTGGATTCAATAGCTGCAGAGAATTAACAGAATATTCTTTAAATTATGACTAAGGAAAAATTATTGGTATGTCATAATGGCTTATGCAATGTTCTGGATGAAAGTATTTCTTGCTTTTGGGTTGTTTTTTTTTTTTTAATGAACAGTTGATACCCTGAACAAAGAAGCTTCATGCTCATTGTACAGATTAGAGAAGAGAAGCTTTCAGTAATCACATTGCCATATGGACTCGTTTCTCTAAAACCTATTTTTATCAAAATGTGGGTTATAGGCCAGTAAAAAAATCTCTTAATGAAGACATTTGAATCTGTGACAACTCATTACAGTTTCCAGGAAACATATCTGACCTTCTTGGCATACTTCTCTGCCTGCAGAACCTAGATCAGAAACTATTCAGTTTCTTCCAGTGACTCTGGAAGTCACTGTTTCCAATCCATCAAACAGTGGATGATGGATTTACCGTCTTATAATCAGTCGAAATGAAAGAAGTATTAAAAACTACTAATTATAAGTGAGTGTGCTAAGCCAAAATAAATACATATGTTCAGCAAGTAAATTATTCTCAAGTTTTCTGACTCCTTTTCTGTGAATCAAATATGTAAGTATTGGCTTAATTTTGCTTACATCAGTAGTACTTTCTGAACTGAGTTCAAGCCCATTTCCATGACTAATATTGAGGTTATATGTTCTTCTGTCTCTTCTCATTCTGATTTTTAAAAAGGAAAATCAGAAACCAGAATCTATGGACTGACTGTCTTATTCAGAATTGTTGATCCATTTGAATGCTCATTGATAGGTATCTGAGGGTTGGATAAAGCTTGCTGGTCAATGCAGAAAAAGGCAAAACATTCAGTATTGTGCTAGTGTAGCACAAAGAATGCACAATAATGTACAACACAACTTTTCCAGCTCTGAGGAACAAACAATATCTAGTCCCATTTGGCTTTTCATAATTATTACAATTTATGTCTAGAAGTGGAACTTATCAGAGTCACTGAGCTTTTGATGGACCTTAAGAAGCAAAAAACATACTGAGAACATGCTGTATTTACAATTCTTCCATGCACCTTGTTCCGTGTGATTCGATTTTACCAGAACAACCCTAACAATTGGTGCTTGCCTTCAGTCATCTCCAATAACATCCTAACATCTTTTTTTATTTTCTTCTTGTAGGGATTGTCTTTGAAAGCTTAATTACCAATACTTTATGTGGACAATTTGAAATGGTAATAGTTCTTCTTCATCATTCTTTCATACTTATCATTGGAGACATGCACTAGGTGTATTTGATGCAGCATTATTCATAATAGCTGCAATGTACTTGTAAAGAGTCCTTTAGCTAATGAAATTTAGATTCAAAGCTCACTTGGATTTGTTCTAATTAATGAAAAGAACAACATTCAGATAAATCTATCTCAATGCTCTAAACAATCTTATTGGCTTCCCAAGGGCCAAACACTGACACAGAAGTGCAATGCTGTGGCTTGGTTTCACCTCATTGAGCAAGATACCTACCACTATTGCGAATTCTTTCTTCTAAAAGGACAGTGTGTCCCGTGGGAAGTTTCCTGCTGAAGATCTCAGCTGAACGGAGGAACATGGCTTCTACTGCTGAGCCCTTCAGCAAAGCAATCTGGTCCTCATGATCAAGGGTTTGGAAGCCTGAGGACACATTAGAGACAAGTCAGGCAGCAAAAGAAACAGTTCCCACTTCTTTCTGTCCTGAAATTCCTGCATGTGAGGTGCCACACATCTGCATAACCTTGGTGCTGGTGTCAGTAGGGTTGCTGAGTGCTGCAGACATTCAAAACTGGACTTCAAAAAATGACATTGATTTGAACCTCCCCAAAGTTTATGAGGATTACACACGTATTTCAGTGATCATGGTACTTTTAGAGAGTAAACAAAGTGTGGTGTAGCATACCCAATAGTAAGAATTTTGTCTAACCTGATACTGCTCCATAATATCTTCTGTCGTGTTTCCACCAGATCTCTCTACACTCCTTTCCCACTGCCATGCTGCTGTCAGTGTTAAAATGTACCTTCCTTAGCTAAAGGGCACCTCTACCATATGCCCAGTGTTCAGCCGTGAGGCAACATGAATTTGGGAGCTAAGAAAATGCTGATAAACTCAGATTTTCAGCACTTGGCCATAAAACACTACGTAAGGACCATAAATATTGGTGCCATCAAGTAGAGAAAGTTCTTGTGTGGGACTCACAGAATCTTTGCTATCAATATTTCCTGAATTCAGTGGATGTTATAACCTAGAGGCATTGCTAGAAAGGCAGCAAAGGAAATTAAGTAGAATCTAGCAAGTGTTAGCAGTAATTTAGAGGAAGACTATTTGGCATTGCAGCAATATATAAAAATAAAATCTCTTTACAGATACAATCCTTTCTCTGAGCATTTTGTTTGTCAATAGCTAAAGGGTGCCACATCTAGGAGTAACAGAGTTTGGATTGTTCAGTCTACTATTCTTCTGAGCACAAAACACCTTTTCTTTGTACAGTATCTAAAAAATGTGTAGAAGGATCAGGCATTTCTAAATAGTCTTTACAAATACACAAAGATTGCCAAAGGCAACAGAAAGACACCTAAGTGTTTCAATAACAAAATTTTCCCCAACACACAGGAAATACCTGGCAGTTTTTTAGTGAATTCCACAAGAACCTGCACATGACTGGTAGCCATTTCTGTTAAAATCAGAAAATTTCCTTCAGCGCTGAATTCCTCATTCAACTGTTAAAAATCAAACAAAATCTGTTAATTTTCACTGACATTCCATATTTAAGACCATAAAATACAAGAACTGTTAGATTAGACCAGGCAAGTGTTCTATCCAATGCTATAACTTGTCTGCAATGTTGTCAAAACCAAATATTTTGGAAGGCAACATAAGAAGTAGACAGTGTCTTTTACTCTAGAAAATATTTTCAAGATTCCAGGCTGGTGTCTTTACAGAAAGGAAGCTTGACAGTGAGTCAAACTCAAATCACTGCCTACAATGACAGTGGAAAAAAACAAAGCTCCAATCAGCAAAGGTTATATTTGATCACAAAAATCTTATTCTAGAGTTGAAAGATTTTTCTTGACATTTAAGTTTGATAAAGGTGTGGTCCAATTTTTGACTGAATGGGAGAGATTCTGCCCCACTTCCAGCATACTTTAAGTCCATAATTTGTTCTATTTACTGCACTTACTTTTGCTGATTACAAATACTTTTTGTCTTGTAATCCTCAGATTCACTATCAATTTAAAAAAAATAAATAAAATATTTGTCAATATACTTACTAATTTTTTTGACACCTCCTGGGGTATTTGTTGTTTACTGTATGAATCCATAATATAATCAAGAAGTTTCTGCTGTTCTGGGGTAAATTCTACCTTCTCCTATACTGGCAAAAAAAAAAAAAAGCCCATCATGAAATGCAGTCATAGAAATGATGTAGCATCTCTTGCTTTAGGCAAAAGATATGCATCTATTTTTCACCATTTGGAGACCAAGGAGATAAGAGGTTTGCTTGTCACTGAGGTTTTTACAGAATGGTACTGAAGAGAGGTGTATAATGCTTTTAAACTGCCTAGGTTTGTGTGGCTAATTATCAGAAATAAGGAAATTTTTAGCAAATAATGAAGTATGTTCAAGTTTTAATATCACATCTCACTGTATGTGATATACATACCACCGAAAAATACTGCATGGACCTTACAGAAGCTTTACAGGATTTTGACTAAAAATATCAGAACTACTATAATCAAGTATTTCCTTGACCTAATGGAAGATAGAGTTTTATTCAATACATGTAGCTCCAGAGGGTTTTCAATAATCTTTTTTTTATTCACTGTACTAGATGCATTTAACAAAAATCACATCACCACTACTATAAGAACTATTACAAGAATTCTCTTACCCTATATATTTTAGTTGTAGAAGTTACTTGTTTTGCATCATGGCCTTCATTGTCTTCATTGACTGTCTGATCTGGGGGCTGCTTCACATTTTTCCGTAGCCTTTTTGATTTGCACTGTATCTCTGTTAAGAGACCTAGGACACATAATGCAACACAAAGCAATTTGATTTATATATGCCTGAGGCACTGAAGAGGTACACAAAAATGCCCTTTATGCCAACAACCTTTCCTGTGCATGCCCTCCTGAATGTGTCATTATCTTTGGATGTGAGTCTACTGAGACAAGCTAGGCACACGCTATGGTTATTCTGGCCCACATGGAGCTTATCTGCAGAGCAAAACAATTGGTTCTGCTGGCACAGAATCCACACACTGGGCATGTCAGGGGCCTTGCTTTGGACCAGGTCTAATCTATTCTTACAGGCAAAAGGCCCATTAGTGATGGGAGTTTGCTGGATTGCACCTTTGGCTCAGTTTTATACAAGAGAAAAGCCTTTCCTGTGCTCCAAGACCTGAACCAAAGTGCAATAAATAGGAACAACTGGAAGACTGTCATCAAAATAATGCTCTTTTGCTCTGACCCAAAAGAGTGATCAAGGTGCAGCTGTTCTTACACAGAGGGCCTTGGATACTTTCAATAATCTTTAAGCAATATTAGGTCTGTTGTGCAGAATCTTTGGGAAGAAAGCCCACGCAGAAGAGGGGATTCCCAGGCTGTAGCCATTACTGTGTCACTACACAGGTGGATCAACAGCTGAAAACGTAGACTCAGAAGAAACTCAAACTGGCAAACATACCTTTAAAATGTACTTAAGAAGTAACCCAGCTGGTCTTGTTATTTTGTTTTACATTGTATTAGAGGAGTGCATAAAGCCCTGGTTTTATTATAGAGTTTCACTTACAAAAAAAAAGGATTTTTGCATATGTAGTTTGGGATTTTTTTTTCTTTTTTTTTTTTTTTTTTTGTTCTAGACTACATTTCAGTACCTTGAAGCAGGAAGCATCCTTGTGTGGATGTCATAAAAACTATCCGTTTTCTTGTACTAAAAAAAGAAGGAAACAATAGGTACCCTACACAACATGGGAAAGAGAGTCAGAAATCACAAATGAAAAAGAAAACACCTAAGTATTCATCTAAAAATAAACTAATCAGCACAGGACTTCTTTCTTTCTCTCTCTCTCT